>NW_023395539.1:0-50920 GCF_002127325.2 Helianthus annuus | reverse complement strand
TGCCGCTCTTTGC
This sequence comes from Helianthus annuus, assembly GCF_002127325.2. NCBI lineage: Eukaryota > Viridiplantae > Streptophyta > Magnoliopsida > Asterales > Asteraceae > Helianthus > Helianthus annuus. The sequence goes on along the minus strand of NW_023395539.1, from coordinate 50,907 downwards.
GGTCTTCACGAACTTCTTGTTCGACTTGGCTCAGCCTCTCAAGGACTTCTGTTGAATCGGTGGATGGGGCGGCTGATACACCGGCGGAGGAGGTGGCTGATGCTGGTACCCATAAGTCGGGTAACCAGTAGTCCATGGCCCTCCATATGGTCCTTCAGGATGAAGAGCATTGTAATCCCGAGCTACTAGGTATGGATCTACCTCTGCATAACCGTAGTTGTAGTGGGTGTGTGCCGGCTGCTCAAATGGGTTGTACGCCGCTGACCCAGCATATGCAGGAATCGGGTTATCGAAACCCAGAGGTGGTACCACAGGTACTGAGTTGACATCTGGTATGGGGCTTGACGGACCACCATCATAGGGGTCTTCTTCCTCCTGAAGTGGGGGATAATGGCTGCCACTAGATGGCTGGGGAGTAGCAATCCGAACTCCACCTCGCAACGGACATCCGTGCATTAGACCTTTTTCGCCTTGGTGGCTCCGGAGGCGGCTGCTGCGGCTCTACTGGCGTGGCGGCGGTGGCGTGACTGCCACAAATTGATGACCCACTGAAGGATCCTGTTGCTGCTCATGATGCAAGTGTTCAGACGGTGTGAAGTACCAGTCAATGTTTCGGAACCTTTCCTCGTAGCTGTCTGGACCACGATATGGCGATCCATGAAATGATGACCCATCTGATATCTCGATGGGATGGTTCGGCGTTCCTGATGCTGGCTCCACGGGGTCAGTATCCTCATCCATGTCGTTCTCCTCTGGAAAGTGGTCTCCCGGTCCGAGTGGGTTAAAACCCATGGGTTCAGGCAAAAGGTTAGCCGGGTTAAACCGGCTTTGGAAGACGGGTGTTGGGCTGCCAAAAGAATGGTGAGAATTGGATCTTTGGAGAGGTATGAAAGCTGGAGGCTGGTTATTGGGCTCGTTTTCAGAATTGGGCCCAAATGAATGTTGGTACGAAGGAGAGGAGCTAAGGGATACTGATCGCCTTCCTGGTTCGACATAGAGTCTCCAGGGCTCTTGCGGGCTGGTGCTCATAGTAATGGATGGGGTTCGCCGGTGCGAAGGCCCGGCTTCGTGATCATGACCTGTCACGGGTCCTTTGCCTCTACCTCGAAGGAATCTGGGTGGCATGATGACCTGCATACAATATTTAGATAACCACAACAATATAGTTATAAAAGACTCAAAAACAAAACAAAGCAGAGTTGTCCTATGTTCAATGTCTAGACTTGGAACTCGAAGAATGTGCAAATTTGTGCACTGAGATTAAACACAAAAGGCTAGTGTTTAATTCACTCAGTGTTGGCTCTGATACCAACCTGTCACACCCCTAATTTCCACGTGTCACCGGTGGGCCCGGTGGGGGATTCCGTGACGTAGTTGATATCATCATATGTCAAACAACACAAATTATAATGCACAGCGGAAGCAAATGAAAATAGATTTATTTCAACTATTAATTGTAATATCAAGTATCACAACCAGTCAAAATAGATCCTCAGGCGGATCGAAGTAAAAAGAAAGTTATTGTTCAACAGATTACGCATCCCAAAAGCTTGCGAGACTCTAGGATGCTAAGGAGAAACCAGCCTATTCCGTATAGCACCTGCACTTAATCTTTTTGGGGAAAATACGTCAGTTTGCACTGGTAAATACAATTTAACTGACTCATTTTAAAAATATTGGTTTTAAATGCACAAGGCACAAAACATTTTATAACTTGGGAATAATTAAGCAGAGTTAAACTTGTAAAAGATTTACATGTTTGTTGACCGTTCAGTCGCCCGAGTCGTGTCGGGTTTAAGGTTAAATGACACACCACATGGTATAAGTCCGCGGCGGGAAGCCAACGTTAATACCTTAAAATAATAGACATAAAACCGGGTGTACGCCTACACCCGACTGTCGAGGTTGTGGCCAAAAATGATGCCAAGGATATCCGGGACATGGTCATTAAGCTCCCAAAGGTACAAGAAACAAACAACACCAGATTTTCAAACGGGTCCCATTGGTAATACCCATCTACTAATGAGATGGAACCAACCGCCCGACCAAGCGGTATATTACATACCGTACCCCCAAGCCCGTATAGGGAAAATAAGTTAAAAGTATTTACCTGAACAAGTATAACCACAATTTCAAAAATGCACGTGTCTTTTACTGGGCTCCTATTCTGGAACGAAGGTTATAATAACCTATTAGAATCCTAACGGGTCTTTTAACATAGCCTAAGCTTAGACCGGTTAGTTTCAAAGAGTAATTATGGTTTAATCGCGAGGAATGCGAAAACCGGGGAGGAATGTGATTTAGGCCCTACAAGTTTGGATACTTGTATAATATGGGTAAACTAAATACATCCTGAATTTTGAGACTTAGATGATATGGTTTGACCCGCTTCGGCTAATATGTGTGAACTAGTCACATAGGCCGATCCGAACGCGAAAGTGCGTAACGAGTAACCATATAAGTCATATGCAAGTTTCCTGAGATTATATGCACCAAATTTGTTGTAATATCAGAAAGGTATGCCCAAATATGCCCCAAATGTTTTTATATGCCAATTACGCCTCATAAGGGCATTTTAGTAATTTTACATAGGCTAAAAAGGGTAAAATGGGAAATCTGAGTTTCCAACTTTAGGCTACTGTTATAATGTATATTTTTATAAAATATATCAGTAGGTTTTAGGCCTTTTATATAAAATCTTATTTTGACATATACTATGTCGTAAAAATGCCTAAAAAGGCGGTTTGGAGCCATTTCCGGGTTTTAAAAGAAATGCTGATATTTTTATATTTCCAGAAGGATCAAAGTATGATATTTAGTATAACAAATCAGTTGGAAAAAGGCTTCGGGTCAAAAGGTTATGTAAAACTCATTTTATGACCGAAAAGGGTAAAACCGGCATAAGCCGAAAGAAGCTTAGAACCTCTAGTTATGCTCAGCCTAAAAATAAATAAAAATCTTTAAAATTCCCAAAATATTATTTTATAACAGTGGGTATAAAGTTTTGGCATAAAAATTCGGGTTTAGATAGGCTATGCGTTAATTACGCTAATAATTTACTAAGAAAGCCTCTATTTACGCTAATAAGCATAACTCTTAATCTAGACCTCAAATTGATGTCAAATTTTGGGGACAACTTTATATTTCAGTAACTACGGTGTCTACCCTTTTACATTTTCAAAAATTATGATTCTTGGACATTCGGGCATAATGGTCAACATATGGGCTTTTAGCGGAAACATGCATACGAACTAAATATCTAATGAACCATATTGTGTAATCACAGGAGGATATACTAACATGTTAATAGGTCCAAAAGAAGCTCTAAGGCAGATTCAAACTTGCCTAAAACGGGTCAGAACTGAAAGTCAAGCGAAAGTCAAACTATGCGACTTTCGGTTCCGAACCGGGTCTAAACAGAAAATTGTCGAGTTGAACATGTTGGAACATGTTCTTACACTTATTACCAAGTTATATAAATTTTCAAACAGGTTACATACAACCTACATTGCTAATTATGCGTTAATTCAAAGATAAGCATTCTGTTGACTTTTTCTAATTAGCTTTGACTCGACAATTAACATGCTTAAAGTGGGAATCTGGAAATACCCTTTTAAAGGTTTGTTACCCACTTAATTACCTTCCTAAAGGTACTTTTAATTCGTGATTAGACAAAGTACATTATGCTTAATCACGAAGTCAAACCTTAATTACGACGGTTTGACTTTTGCTTAATTAACTAAGCTAGAAAGGATTAAAGAGGGTTAAGGACACTTACAAGAGTCCTAAGATGGATTAGAGAGCCTAAGAATTTGACTTGGTGACCAGAGGAGCTCCAGAGAATGTTTAGCCAAGGTTCCAAGATGAGCAAGTTCAAATGATCAAACTCAAGCTCTATTTATAGTGAACCCAAGACTCTTGGATCAAGCCAAGCAAGTCTAATGTTGATACAAGATCATTACATTTGTCCCTAAGGGTCTAAAAACAGCCTATGCAGCCCATAGAAACCAAAATTTACGATTTAAGTCGGTTACAAGCAATGGACAGGCAGCTGTCCAAAACATACTGCCAGCGACGGTCTTACGGACCGTAAGCTTGAGGCCTTACGGTCCGTAAGGACCTCTTGCGGACCGTATGCTACATGCCTTGCGGTCCGTAACCAACTTTACTGAAACATAGTTCAGGTGCCTTCTTTACGGACCGTAAGTCTAGGGCTTTGCGGTCCGTAACCGTTCATGCGGAACAGAATCTATATACCCTGCTTACGGACCGTAAGCCAAGGGCCTTGCGGTCCGTAAGCGATGACCAGAAGACAAAAATTTTGCAACTTTAAAGTCTTGACCATGCATTTACAAAACCGAAACATGCCTATCTTTTGCAGCTTGTGGGACCATCTGACCAACCTTTGCATGAGGAGAAGACTCTTACATGTCCCCTATTTCATTTATTCACAAAGGTCTTGACAAATTGACGGATATTTCAAAGGAATGGGTCTTGAAGTTTTTATAGAAGTTGGTCATTATATAACTAATGTTAATCACAAGGATCTTATTAAATTTAGGAGTAGTAACAACCTTCATTTCCATAGTCCTTAATAAAGATGAACTTTATTTATTGAGAACAACCGGTTATTGTACGAGATGATCATAAACTGATTTAAGGATCTTGGGATTTATAAAATGTCGGGTCGCTCAGAGGTGATTTAATAACATGTCGCCCTTGGGTCGTTCAGCGGTAATTAAAATACATGACGCCCCTTTTTAAATAAGTCCTACCACATATCTCTTTATTAAATCCGGTTTCTCTGACACGTCTGTCACAGAGGACACGTGTCTTTATTTAATTGGACAGGAATTTTCGAGGTGTCACACCGGTAGAGGTAAATGTCCCAGAAGAGACAACTATGAATCCAGAGGAAAATGAAGTTTCAGAAGAAACACCAGTACCGAACGAAAATGAGATCTATATTAATTATGTACAAGATAGTACAATGTGGAACCGGAATAAAACACGTGTTCATGATATATTCGCATATGCTATAGCAACGGATGTAATCAATGAAAATGATTACGTACCTAAAACTTTAGAAGAGTGCATGCACAGAAATGATTGGCCAAGATGGCAAGAAGCCATAAACGCCGAATTGAATTCGCTCGAAAAGCGACATGTTTTCGGACCTGTAGTCCGAACGCCTATAGACGTCAAACCAGTAGGTTATAAATGGGTGTTTGCAATAAAGATAAATGAAAAGAATGAGATTGTACGATATAAGGCTCGACTTGTAGCACAAGGGTTTTCCCAAATCCCAGGAGTTGATTATGAGGAAACGTATTCCCCTGCAGTGGATGCGATAACCCTTAGGTTCCTAATCGGCCTCACAATCTCTGAAGGACTTCATATGAGACTATTGGATGTCGTCACCGCATACTTATACGAGACACTTGAAAATGACATCTACATGAAAATCCCTAAAGGATTAAAATTGCCCGAAGCATTAAAATCAACACCTCGAGATATGTGTTCTATAAAGCTCCAAAGATCTTTATATGGTCTCAAACAATCTGGTCGTATGTGGTACAATCGACTCAGTGAATATCTCGAAAAAGAAGAATACAAGTCTGATGTAATCAGTCCATGTGTTTTTATAAAAAGAACACTCTCATATTTTACTATAATAGCAGTCTATGTTGATGATATCAACATCATCGGATCTCCTGAAGAGAATGAAAGCTGCTCAGTCGTTAAAGAAGGAATTTGAAATGAAAGATCTTGGTATTACAAAATTGTGCATCAGACTACAATTTGAGTATCTGTGCAATGGCACATTTGTCCATCAATCAAACTACATCCAGAAGATGTTAGTATGTTTCAATATGGATAAAGCACATCCGTTTAGCGTACCTATGGTTGTCCGACCGCTAGATCCACACAAGGATCCTTATCGCCCTCAAGAAGAAGGCGAAGAAGTACTTGGTCTAGAAGTACCGTGCTTAAGCGCGATCGGTGCCCTTATGTATCTCGCAAATAACACAAGACCTGACATTGCATTTGCAGTTCATGTACTAGCGAGATAAGGTTCGAATCCAACACCTAGACACTGGGCAATCTTTGTACATGTATAATACAATAGTTTTTTTTCCTCATTTGAGACATGAGAATTCTTTTGCTACATAAGAGTTATTAAGAGATGATTTTATATACTGTCATACTAGGCATGTTATTTTCTGGATTATAAATTAAAGAATAGTGTTTTTGTTTATCATATTGTGTAATTTTGTGTACGCCTTTGTTTATCACGTTGTTTGTATAGTTTTGTGTAATCCGACGTTATATTTTATTTCTTTATGTTCATATTTTCATTCATATTATTATTATATAATACATCAACGTAACACGTCCACCAAACGTGTATTAAACTAGTTCCTTTTAAAGATTCTTAATGTCAAACAAACTAAAATTGATTACCATTCTTCAATATCCTAAGAAGCATTTATTAAGTTGTTATTTTTGTAACATTCTTGTTGATCTGGATTTGTAAAGCATTGAGTTTGACCACAATACTCTTGTCTTTTAAAAATTTGAGTTACAGAAAGAAGATTTTCTATTAAAATTTCTGGAGAGATATAGGGCCGGCCCTTAGAATTTGTGTACCATGTTCAAGCTCGAAGAAACGAGCCCTTAGGCCTTAACGAAATTGGGTATTAGGCTCACTAAAGGTCTACACTTAACGCCAATGGGTATACCTTATTAATGTATTCTTTTACATATACATATCGATTTTTTTTAAATAGCGTGCCCTTCGAAATATCGGCCCCTAGCCGGTGGTCCTCCCCACCCACCTCAAGGCCGCCCATGGAGAGATGTAATGCAAATTCATTTTATCTCCAGCCCGATTTTGACTTTTATTTATATCCCCAAATTTAGTTATTTTGATTGATTTTGTTCCCATTTCGTTCCCATCATTCACCATAAGCAACGTTGAGAGTTTGCCACATGAAGATTTTCATTCATCCCGTCTTCAGAATTTTTACATGCTATATCTCATTCTCATGTAAACACCAAACTACAACTTTCCTATTAATTTCACTCTATTACGAAATTCTTATATTTTTATAAAATAAAAAGTTTGTATGTAAGTTTTTTTTTAAAGAAGTGGATTAGACTAAACTTAATTATCCTTACTTTATTTTTATTTTAATAACTCTATTATCAAGTAATATTAAGTTGGGCTAGTTTAAGATATCAAATGACCTTTTATAAATGGTACAAAGTAATATTAAGTTGGGCTTGTTTAAGAAGGTGGACTGGGCCCAATTAACTTAATCAGCAGCAATAGCAGCCTATGTGACTATTATTCATACCACCCAGAGAGAGAGAGAGAGATAGAGAGAAGAGAGAAGAGAGAGAGAGAGACGAACGTGTAATTACAGTTTCCATTCACTTCTCTACCAGAGTTTCACTTCAACTCTGATTTTCATCGGTTCAATGCAAGATGGCTTTAACCTAACTTAATTAAAGCATTTTATGTTTCTTTATTTGGATTCGTATGAACTTATAAGTAGAATGCCTGTTTCTTATTTACAAGAATTTCTAATTCATATGTATATACGTGTTCATGTATCTACTAACCCGTTTATTGGTTCAATTTATCTGTTTCCAACATAATAAATCCAAATTGGGGGTACTATCACAAAGCATTTTCGTGTTTCTTTATTTACAAGCTGTGAAATAATTGGTAAAAAAACACAATAAAGTAAACATCGATCTTCATTATAAGACCCACTTATCTAATAAATTGTAAACTTTAAAGCCATATGACCCTATATATATGTCTGATCAGTTTGAGATACAAAAGGTGAAAAACAAACCAAACCAAATCGACCCATCTTGACATTCATAAGTAAATGGGTTGAAACTGCCCTCCTTCATTCTCACACTATGTTCCCAAGTCATTTAACAGGGGGAGGGGAGGGGAAGGAAAATTTTCTCTTCTAATCTTTCCAATTTGAGAGGATGAATATATGGTTATATTTGGTCATATTTTCTTCCCTTTTCCCTCCCCTTCCCCTGTTAAATGAAATTCGGGAACATGGTTTTTCATATTTTCATCTCTTTTCCGTCCCCTCCCCCTGTTAAATAAGTCTCGGGAAAGAGTGTCACAGTTATTGACAAAATTTTGTGTACAAGATAATATAATATGGTATCAAGGCAACAAGCTTTATATGCAGTTTTAGTTCTCTTAGTCTCTACTTGAAATTCTTTGTTGTATGACTAAACTGCCCTGCTGCTTGTTTTGTATGGTCAGTTGGGAAAAATGCTAAAAATCCTACCTTTTTCATGTAGTAAGGGCAAAATCTGGTAAGAAGCAATCATTAGAAGATGTTGGTGGCAAAATTGCACATTCTGCAATGAGCTTGACAAAATTTGCTCTAATCATTATGGAAAGTTAATTATTTATAATATTAAATTTAAAATTTGTAGAACAGATTTTAATGATAAAGACAAAGATAACTGATAATAATATATTAATTATTATAATCATATATTAATTATTAAAATCTAAAAAAATATATTAACGTTTTAATTATTTATAGTTAATTACATAGTTAGTCCATGTGGTTTGCATAAAATAACATACTTAGATACTAATAGTTTAAAATCACCTTCTAGGGTATTAACTTTTCATTTTGTAACGTTTGGAGTTATTAACTTCTATGGTATTAAGATAGTTAGTCCCTATGGTTTGCACAAAATAACATACTTAGGTACTAATAGAATGTGATTTTAAACCTACAAATAACGTTAATACCTCCAAGCATTACAAAATGAAAAGTTATAGAATGTGATTTTAAACTATTAGTACCTAAGTATGTTACTTTGTTCAAACTACAGGGACTAACTATGTAATTAACTAAAATATTTAAAAAGATAAAGATTTTATTTAATTGGTAGTTTTAATCGTTTTTATATTTAATGATAAGGACACGGATAACTGATAATCACATATTAAAATATAAATATTTATTTTAATCAACTGTCTCGTTAAAAGGATTTATTCAACACATGTAGAACATATATATTTTTTATACACGTGGTATAATTAGAATCCTACTTTTAATAAAGGATCTTATTATCCCATTTTACACTCCAATGTAATAATAATATTACATCATAATATCCAGCCTATCTCTTATCTCTTGTATATTTAATATTTTTTACTAAAATATTTCTTTTTTTTCTGCTGATTATCCAACATCAAGTAATACGTAAGTTTCTAATCTAATAATAAATAAAAAAACTAAGTAAAATGTTATAAACCATGTAATACACAACTCTCTAACCCAATAAAAAATAAAGTGAGATGTTACAATAAGTAAATAGTACCTCAAAGTTCATTTTGTTACAAAACACATTTTGACGACTAAATGTAAATGTGTTAACGGATTACATTATTCGTGTAAGACATGTGTTTATTCAAATCGTGCAATACACGAGTTTTTAAAAGATGTACCTATTTTATTACTTAGTATATAAATTATATTTATTCAACCCGTGTAATACACGGGGTTCTAACCTAGTATATAATAGGAAAAATTATACTTTTCGTCCTTTATGTTTGTAGGTAGTTGCAATGGATGACCTTTACCTTTAATAATTACAGCCACAGTCCTTTGTTTGGAAAACTCGTTACACTTTACGTCCTTTGACCCTAACCTTGTTAAAAAAATTCAGTTAAGTTGGCATGTGCCTTGCACATGAGGGTAAACTGGTAATTTTATTCATTTATTTATCTAAAATAAATTTAAACAATAAAAGAAATCAGATTTTAAAAAAGAATATACAGTATATATAAAAAACACAAAGCCATCTCTCTCATAAATTTACATCAAAGAACCCTAAGGAAAACCTTGGATCAAAATTCACAAAAAAAAGGCGGATGATTCAGGATCGCATTTGATGATAAAAGTGAAAAAACACCAAAATTAGAAGATGAAAATCAAAAAGGAGGATCTGGAGATTGAGTATAAGATTATCGCATAGAAATTGGGGGGTTTTGTTGTTGTTGTGGTGCACAACATAAACCTGCAGATTCAAAGCAAAACCATATCCCATCTCCATTACCACCACCACCCCAACCCTCCGACAACCACGAGCACCCAGTGGCGGATCTTGACCTAAAACCCAGCATGGGCCGATGTTTTTTGGAGATAATCAGCCTGGGCCGAACCAATACACAATTTAAAAAATTCTCGAAAACTTGAAATTTAACACTACCGGGCGATAAAACCGCACGGGCCGAGGCCCGGTCCGGCCTCCTCTAAGCTCCTCCCCTGCGAGCACCACCACCACCCAAACCCATAGATCTGAAACTATTGTAGACGTTAACCTCCGATCTGCTCAACTTCCAGTTCATCAAGAAACCCCCACCTTTTCTCACCGGGAAGTAACGCCGATATCAACCTAACCACTGTCAACAACCTCTCCGACACTCCCTCCACATCATTGTCACCGATCAACCGAACCACTCTCAACAGTACCTCCGACACTCCCCGGTAACGTGTTCGAGCCCTAAATTTTGTGTTGAAATTGAACTTGTTTGGTTGAATATTCGAGTAAATGAAGCTGGAATGATGGTCGTTAAGAATCAAAGCGATGGTTGATGATGGTGTTTTGATTTGGGGATTTGGTTGAATATTCGGGTACGAGCTAGATGAAGTGTGGTGGTTAAGTCACGAACTAGATGGAGGTTGTGGTGTGATGGATCTGTTGGTGGCGGCGGCAGATTTGGCGGTGGTTGTGGTGGCAACAGATTAGGTGGTGACGTGGTGTTGATGGTTATGGTGGTGGCGGTGATGGTGAAAGAAGAAAAGGGTAGGGAAATGATGTAAAGAAGAGTTTGAGATAATTAGGTTTTTTATTTTTTGTTAATTTTGTTGGTAAAATGACTAATTACCCTTGATTGATCAGACTTAACTCAAAATTTTAACCAAGTTAGTGTTAAAGGACCTAACGTGTAGTGAGTTTTCCAAACAAAGGATTGTGGCTGTAATTATTAAAGGTAAAGGTCATCCATTGCAACTACCTATAAACATAAAGGACGAAAACTGTAATTTTTCCTATATAATATAGTAATAAGTTGGGCTAGTTTAAGATATTAAATAACCGTTTATAAATGTTAGAAGTAATATTAAGTTGGGCTTGTTTAAGAAGGTGGATTGGGCCCAATTAACTTAATCAGCAGCAATAGGAGCCTATGTGACTCAAAACGTGAATCATTTATCTTCGAATTGCTAAAACGGCATCGGAGAAGAATATTATTATTCATACCACCGACGTGTAATGCTTGTAATTACAGATTCCATTCACTTCTCCGCCAGAGTTTCACTTCAACTCTGATTTTTATCGGTTCAATGTAAGTTGGCTTTAACCTAACTTAATTAAAGCATTTTGTGTTTCTTTATTTGGATTCGTACGAACTTATAAGTAGAATGCCTGTTTCTTATTTACATGAATTTATAATTCATATGTATATACGTGTTCATGTATCTACTAACCCGTTTATTGGTTCAATTTATCTGTTTCCAACATAATAAATCCAAATTGGGGGTACTATCACAAAGCATTTTCGTGTTTCTTTATTTACAAGCTGTGAAATAATTGGTAAAAAAACACAATAAAGTAAACATCGATCTTCATTATAAGACCCACTTAACTAATAAATTGTAAACTTTAAAGCCATATGACCCTATATATATGTCTGATCAGTTTGAGATACAAAAGGTGAAAAACAAACCAAACCAAATCGACCCATCTTGACATTCATAAGTAAATGGGTTGAAACTGCCCTCCTTCATTCTCACAGTTATTGACAAAATTTTGTGTAATATGGTATCAAGGCAACAAGCTTTATATGCAGTTTTAGTTCTCTTAGTTTCACTTCTACTTGAAATTCTTTGTTGTATGACTAAGCTGCCCTGCTGCTTGTTTTGTATGGTTAGTTGGGCAAAATGCTAAAAATCCTACCTTTTTCTATTGATGTTTTAAACTAAATATAGGTATAGGGGTCATTCTGCAATTAGTAGTTAGTTAGTTTTATGTTATAATTAGATTAGTTAGTAAGTGGGAGGACCGGAAGCGACAAGTTGAAAGTTTGTAACCTACAAACTCAATCAAGGGACGCCTCTCCTGGAGACGCACCTCTTCAGAAACGGCGCCAACCTCTCAAAACAAGACGTGACTTTTCGCAAGGAGACACATCGATTCAAGAGGAGACGCAACTGTTCAATCGCACCTATTCGTATAGTATATATAGGGTTCATGTATGTCAATTGTAATTATCACTTTTCATTCAATACAAGCAAGTTATTGTTCTTTGATTCTCAATTCTTTATATTCTAACCTGTGATTCGCATGTTCGATTACCAACATTTTCATGTAGATATGTAATAAGGGCAAAAGCTGGTGGCAAAATTGCACATCTGCAGGAGCTTCAATGAGCGGCCTTAAATAAGGTGTGTTTTAACATACATACATACATATTCAGTTTTTCTTAGAAAATTTTAATGTATTCATATCAGTTCTTGTTTTGGAAAATTGCTGTTACTTTTGACCATTATAGTCAAAGTAGGAGAGGTAAAAGAGCAAAGATGAAATATATGACTTGCTTCACCCAGCTGTGGATACAAGATTGTTCGAGTAAAGTGGTATTAGCAGAGCGGGCAATTCTGACCCACATGCATAAAATGGGTCGTTTTGGGTCTTTTTTTTTAAATCACCATGTGTTGATTTGGGTTTCTTTTTAGTAATCAATGGGTCTGGCTGGGTCACCCTAAAATACAGAAAGATTTTACGGGTCAAATTGGGTTTGGAATTAAAAAGAAACAAACGGGTGGAACGGGTTAGTGGGTTCAGAAGAAAAAAGAAACAGGTGGAACTAGTTAGAAAAAATCTCGGGTTTTTTTTTTTTTTTTCTCAAAAGCTTTTCTTTTTCTTCTCTCTAAATCTGAGATCGTCACTCTCACACAAAATTAGTTCTTAGAAAAATCTCACCAAACCACCATATTAGAAGCTTACAGAATCTCCTCTACTCTCGTCTCCTTTACGCACTATCTCTGTGTTCCGGTAAACTAGCGACGCCGACCACCATTAAGTTGGTGACATAGCAAACGAAGGTGTTTCTGTCTTCCAGTAAACTAGCGACGCCGACCACCATAAAGTTGGTAACATATTAAACGACGGTGTTTCGATGTTATGCGGAGGTCGTAACGTAACGGGTCGATGGTGTAATCGGTGAGTGTGTAAATGATCACTCAATGGCTGACAGTTACAAACCCAAACGGGTTGACATGCGAGAGATCAGCTGGAGCTATTACTGAATTGAAACCGCATGATTATGAATCGTTGCTGCCTCACCAGACGAAACAGAAACGATCATTGGTTGTTCTTTTCTCAATTAGCATGTTTGAATATTTGATTTGTGTTTATTTGCTTTTTTTTTTTTCCAAAATAAAACTGTTTTCTTTTAAGTTTAACTGAATTTTAGTTTTTCAATTAAAATGAATTTCTATTCAACATCTGTTACAATTTCAATTTCTATTTTATTTAAGAAAGCAAAGGTTTTACCGTAGGGAATAGAGATTCTATTACTGCTGGGTGCAGACATCAATCTGTGAAATGACCGTTCTAACCCAAACCCAATCTGACCCGAACCCATTCTGATCTAAACCCAATCTGACCCAAACCAAAATGACCCTTTCCTTAACATGACCCGTTCTGACCCGCACCCATTCTGACCCGGACCCGTTTTGATCCGTCACTACACCCAATCTGACCCGCTCATTTTGCCAGGCATAGGTATAAGCGTTATCATTGTAATGTATGTTTAAGGTCTATAGTTTATTAAATCGGTATATCTCAATCGATGCGTCAATTGTTTCCCTCCGGTTCACTATGTGTAAAATTCATTTGTTAATTCTTGTTCTTATTCTTTCAATTCAATCAATTGTGTCGTTGATTACCAACAACCTTGGGCTATAGAATCTCTCACCTTGTTAAAATGTATTTTTATCATAGACCGTTCAAGTATGGATGGAAACCCGTGGATGCTGAAATCCAGAAGAAAGGTGTAATGGAAGAGGCTCTCACTGTAGTCTGCAGGCCCATCATCTCTTGTATCCCCTGCATCAATTAACACAAGAGACTACTAACGGTACTTGTTTACTTAATACACTTTTGACTCTTTCAATATGCATAAATTAAATATTTTTTTTTGTGTTTTCATTCAGGCACCAAATTTTACTGCTTGACAAATGGTTTATTTGGAAAAATATGTGATTGATTTAATGCCTTTTTTTCACTTTCTTTCAAGGTATTATATTGATCTACTTTTCAAATTAATCCTTGACTACTTTTTGCATGAGGAAAGAGAGTATGTTGTTTCTATCAATAATCCTTGACTACTTACACCATATGTAGTGGTAAATCAATATAATGCCCTCACCATGGGACGTTTTGCGACACGTGTCATCCCAGTCAGCATGGGGCATTATAGCATAAAGTGGTGTAGTGGGGCATTATTCCAATAACGCCCATACAATCATTTCTCAATTATTTTTTTAATTTAAAACATAAAAAACTTCATTAATTTAAAATAAAAATTACACTACTTGAAAAAAAAAAGAAAAACCGAAATAAAAAACAGAAAATAAAAATACAGAAAATTAAAAAACCTAAAAAAATAAAGTTAAAAAAAAACAAGAATAATTCAGAAAATAAAAAATTACCTTTACCTTTACCCCTTCTTTTGTTTTTTCCCCACCAATCACTACTTTACCCTCTTCTTCTTCTTCCTTTCTTCTTCTTCCTTTCCTCTTCCCACCACCTGCAACTTCAAAGAATTTCACCATTCTCTTCTTCCTTTTCTTTTGTTTTTTTAAATAAAACTAATTATAAACACACACAAATATTATACACACATGGCAAGCTTTCATTGGACAACCAACTCAAGCTCCGGCGTTTTTTAAATAACGCCAAACCCATTTTTTTTCAAAAATAACGCCGGAAAACGCCGGCCGTAATGGTAGTGTGGGCGTTTTCGGGCGTTTTTTTGCAATTTTTTTTTAAAAATCACGCCCCACTACACATGGTCTTACTACTTGAGAGTGGGACCAAAAAAGGAACTTGTAACACCTTTTGTCTTGTAAGAACTTGTTACATAATCTACTAGTCTTTCGTCGGAATATTCATATCCAACTCACCGTTTGCATCATCGATACCAGTTTTTGAAAATTATGCAAGGCCTGTGCTATAATTGGTTATCAATTTTCAGATAGGGATTGTTAATTGTTTTACCAATTTAGACTTTTAACATGCTTTATGAATTCACATGGTTTTGGCTGTGAGTGCTTTAGCATACATTCCCTAACTGGTTGCCAATTTTATTAATCGGATTTCAGTTTGTTTAATCCCTTTTATGTTAAAATTTGCAGAGATAAATACAGAGCATCAACAAACAAACAGAGTACAACAAAACAATGAACACTCAACTAGTTTTCTACAAACGAATTTGCAAGTTATACTCCAATAATTCCAAGCCGATGTGCAAATTGTGGTTGGAACTGTGAAAAGGTAAGAGTTAGCTCATATTATACCCTTTTTCTTCTAATTAGTGTAAAGTTCACGATTTGTTCTTATGGTTTGTCAAAGCTACAAATTTTATTCTCCCATTTTAAAACTCACAGAAATACCCCCTTGTTTTCGAAACCTGTAACATCAGTGGTCATTTTGTTTATACTATTAATCCCGCACGGTGTGGCAGATGGGAAGTCAATTGGTTTCAATTTGGTTTTTGTTTCGTGCTCTAACTAGGTTTCGTGTTTTTTCCCCTTTTACCTCCTCTGTAATAAAAACTTTTCAAGTTCAAACTGATAACCAGGGGCCGAACCTGAGAATTCAGGTTCTCTGTCCAAGCCTGGAAAATAGGTGCCCCTGAGGCCTTAACGAAATAGATAATGTAAACTTATTTTGCCACTCGTTGATGTTATTATTATTATGATTATTATTAATTTAAAGCCAAAATGGGCATTGGGCTAATACCTAACGAGCTTAAGTTATAAATTTTGAGATCCATAGTTTTAAATGGGCCTAAAATATAAGTTTATGTTTTATATGGGTTTTCTATTTTTTTAAATATATATAATATTTCTTTAATGTGCCCTTGCCATTGGTCCTCCCCGCTCACCTCAGTGTCGGCTGTGTTGATAACGAGGTCATTGGATTGATAAACATATTATATACAAAGAAAAGGGGACAGGGAATTTAGATTTTGGAGTTACAAAGCTCCTCTTAACTACCTTCGTTTCACTAAATTAATCATAAAAAAAGTTATTAAGGGAGCTCAAGATACCAGACCAGGCAAACTAAAGCTAGCCCACTGCACTTTAGCATAGTGAAAGTCTCTCTTAATTATGCATTCGCTTGAAGTGAAACTTCCGTCTATGTAAGAAAAGTCTTAACCTCCCTTACTTTGTGGGCGCACTGACCAAAGACCTACTCCTGCTTAGCGCAGGGGACTCACTTTAGCCTTGCTTAAGAGCATTCATATCCATTTCATCATATTTTCACCCTAAATTACACTAAAAAACACTACATTTTCTCTCTCCTTTTCAATTATATAATATTTATTTATACCTTTATCATTATCTTTTCTCTCTCCTCCACACACAACCACTTTCAAAATATATTAAAAAATTATAGGGGGTGAACAGTGTCCTCAAAATATACAGATGAACAGTAACATTTTCTCTCTCCTCCACTCACAACAACTCTTTATAGGGTCAAGTTATTCTACAAAGGCTTCTAATCGTAAGAAGTGTAAGAAGGATTTATAGAGTGACAAGTGTTTTTTTTTAGGGTGGGTGATGTGAGGGGGGGGGGTTAGGTTTTTGGTAGTGGTGGATGTTTAAGGTTTTTTTTTTTTTTTTTTTTTTTTTTTTTTTTGTAGTGGGGTTTTTTTGGTGTAGTGGGTTTTTTTAGGTTATTGGACACTTGTCACTCTATAAATCATTGTTACAGTTCTTACAATTAGGATCCTTTGTATTTGATCCTAATCCACTCTTTATATTATAAAAACTCCACACAAAGAATTTAATGGAATGGATGTGAATGCTCTAAAGTGGTGAGCAAATGCCAAGAACCGACCCGATTAGGAAGCGAACCGACCCGATACCCGAAAACAGTATAAACTGATACCCGAAAACAATACCCTATCTAATACCTCGGTTCCGGTTCTCCATCAGTTGGGTTCCATGGTTCTCGGGTAGGAGAACCGAACCTGAATTGATGTTTATATCTTTCTCTGTTTCTCAAACCTACAATCACATCATTAATGTTTCATTCGATCAGCTGTAGTTAGATTTCTGCAGTGAATCAAGATGTGCTCCATTGACATTCCACTCTAAAATACGGCTTCACGTTGGATGTTAGAAATAAAGGTACGTCATGTGAATCAAGAATGTTTAATTGTTTTCGATTCTTTGTGTTGTGTATAAATTTGGTTAGGTTTCTTGATTAATAGGTAGTGTATGATTATTATGAACTTGATGGGTTATGCTTGATTATAATGGTTAGTATAATATATGATGTCAAAATGTTTGCACGCCAAATGTTCGATTAAATGTCCAAGTGAAAAGTATTGTAAGAAAAAGATTAAATTATTATAAACGATATCCAAAAAATAATTCAATGCTTCATGAATAAAAAAACCCAAAACATATCTAATAAAAAAAACACAAAACCAAACAAATGTAATAATTCAAACGAAACGCGATAAATTCAACAAAGAAACTTAAATCAAAATTACTTCCTCTATTCAATAATCGTATTCAGCTACTGCTTAATCGACCTCAATATTCATGTGATCTGGTTCCACCCGAACCGGAAACATTATGAATCCTAAGAACCGATTTCAGAACCTACCAGATACGGTTCGGGTCGGGTCGGTCTGAGTCTTTTTTCGGTTCGGTTCTCGGGTAATTTCGGTCCGAATCCAATTATGCTCAGCCCTAAGCTCAACTAGGAACATGTATTTAGGAGGTATGGTATAACTATGCAACTGTGTTCGTTTACACTAAATCAAGTCAAATAATGAATGCCATTTATGCCTTTTGAATTACAGTTATGTTATGTACCAATCGGTTTGGTAGATAATCCGTTGAGTGGATCAAACTCAAAAGAAAATAGAAAGGAACTTGATAGAATTTTAGAGAGATGCTTGAGACTAATTTTCTGCATATCATAACAATAGGGAAGAAGATCCCTTTTAAACTTACAACGAATGGTAGTAGCAACCCACTAACTCACTACCTAAACATGGATAAAACAAACTCCACGTTTTCAAGGAATACTGGAAACATAAGCAAACTTGAACAAGTCAACAACTACTTCCTAAATAAAATAATTAAAACAAACATAATAAACCAAATAATAATCAACTGATAATATTGCCCACGTGCAAGAGTATGGCTATGGCTAAGTCATCGTGGGCCGGTCTTAGGAACATAACAAGTTAATATTAAAAACTGAATGAAAATTAAAACAATGTTTAGTTTATAGTCATTCAAGCACAATAAAACAATTTCTTTTAATCGGACTATGGGTGACACAGCAATAAACAACTTTTCTAAGTGTTGATAACTTGACATGAATAATAATAGTCCCTAAAATATTATAAAAAAAAATAAAAAGTACTAACCAAGTTGTTATGTGGCTAACAGCTATAGAGTGTGGTACGGTAAAAAAAAAGAGGGAAATGGGTACCGGTACTGAATATACCGGTACGGTACCTATTTTGGTTGATTTACCGGTAAATATCGGTATCAGTACCGAAAAATGGGAAAAATGGGTACCGATACTGAACTTAACGATACGGTACCGGTTCCTAGTATCACATGCTCATCCCTAGCTATATATACCTACTCCTTACAAAAGAATTGTTAAAATATGTTGACCAAGAGGACCAAGAACATGAAGAGAGAGGTAACATGAATTAAGTTGCAGAAATCAAAGCAAGTCTTCAACAAACGGAAGATTTCAAAGTCTTTGAGTTAAATGCTTGGTTGGTCCCTGTAGTTTACAAAAATTTCATACTTGGTCCTAGTGGTTTACTAATTACACGCGTGGTCCCAAAAGTTGTCAAAAATGAACTCGGTTGGTCCCCTGACGTAACCTCTGTTAAATTTCTCAGTTAACCATGTGTGAAATGACTATATTACCCTTAAATTAAAAGAAATAAACAAAAAATATATAAAGAAGATTCCTTACTATGGAGTCTAGTAAACTCAACAGCCTTCCATATAATACTTGTAAGATTATGAATTAGGTTTATCATATTCACACAATAACATCAAAATCACACAGATATATGCACATAAAACCATAGGCCTTCAACCCACCACCACCACCTTCACCTTCAACCCACCACCACCGTCTCTTCCGAACACTCCTCCGTCGCCGGCGACTTCAACACCACCGGAGCAGCTTTTTCCGGCTCCGTTAAAGTGATTCCTAAAGCCTCGTGTTCTTCAACTTGATCATCAGTTTCAGTTCGAGGTTTGATGAAGAAATTAGGCAATTGTTGATGATTTTTATTCAAGTGGATCTTGTCAGTAAGCAATGTGGCCGGCCGGAAAGTCAGTAGCTTCATCGTCATCAACAAAACCATCAATATCAGCGTCCATCATCTTCCTCATCGCGTTAATCATCATCATCATCGTCATTTCGTCACCGGCGGGTCGCCGGAAAGACGACCAGCGTTGATCGGAGACATGAGAGATCGAGAGAGAGGAGATGGGTCTCTGCTTTGTCGGATTGACAGTGTCGGCCGGCCGGAATCGGGTTCTCCGGAGTTGAATAAGAGGTAATGAGCAAGGGTTGTGGGTGTTTGACGGAACAAGAACGGGGCACCGGTGGTCGGTGTTGCGGCCGACACGGCTAGTCACTGGAGAATTGAGGGAATCGGGGTTGGGTGTGTGGCTGTCATCGAAGAAGAGCAGAGGGGTTTTGAGAAGAGGGAGGTGAGTATTTTTTTTTTATTTCTTTTAATTTTTTAAGGGTAATATAGTCGTTTCACACATAGTTAACTGAGAAATTTAAGAGAGTTTAGGTCAGGGGACCAACCGAGTTCATTTTTGACAACTTTTGAGACCACACGTGTAATTAGTAAACCATTAGGACCAAGTATGAAATTTTTGCAAACTACAGGGACCAACCAAGCATTTAACTCTTTTTTATGCGGATATTGTTTACATGAATGGATTTGCTTCTATTGCTTTGATTATTTTCTTTTCTCTTTTCACCTAGACGTGACAAAAATGTAAAGTGATTATGACTCGACTTTACATAAGAAAAAAAATGTCGGCATGGTTGGTGAAGTAGATTGTTAATGCGCACTTACCAAGTGGTTGATGATGTGGAATACGACACTAAAAAAACTGACGAGTTAGATTGTGGAATAAAAAAATAAAAGAGTAAGCTGTCATTTTGGTCCCTGTGGTTTGGTCACTTTTGCCACTTTAGTCCAAAACTCAAACCTTTTGCATCTGGTCCCTGTGGTTTCAGTTTTATAGAATTTTGGTCCAAAAATGAAATCATATCATATTTTTCTTATAAAATCCTGCTATTTTGTCCTTTTCCTTAGGGCCAAAATGGTCATTTCTTTTTTTTTTTTAATAAATACCAGATTTTATAAGACAAATATGACCTGCTTCGCCCTAGAGGAAAAGGACTAAATTGCAGGATTTTATAAGACAAATATGACCTGCTTTATTTTTGGACCAAAATGGCAATAAAACTGAAACCACAGGGACCCAAATGCAAAATGTTTGAGTTTTGGACTAAAGTGGCAAAAGTGACCAAACCTCATGGACCAAAATGGCAGTTTACTCAAAATAAAAACTAACGTGAATTGTTAAATAAGTATATTGCAAATAAGTAACTTATATTTTGCTAAAACTAACTTTCAATCTTATTAATGTGATAGAAAATGTTTGATTTCTATCATTAGGAAATGCAATTTTTATGTACCATGTTATATATTTGCCCTTTTGTTTTTGTTGTAGCGTTCCAAATTTAAAAAATTCAATTGCAAAGTCTCATATTTGCTCATTAAAAATCGCTGAGATTCTTGTAAAAACTTAGAGAAATATTACAATATATCAGTTTTATTACAATAACTTCTTAATTATATGCCAATCAAATCTATTTATTTTTATAATTAAACATTTGAAAACGTATTATTGTGTTTTCTAGTAACAATCATCATGTAAATGTCAAATTAATCTCTGACTTGAAACTAAGGGCTTTCTTTGGGTTTTGGATTAAAAAAAAACAGTCAGTTAAGAAAAACTTAACGAACAACCATAAACAGGTTATATAACACAACTTTTTGCTCATTTTTCTCGAATCATATATCTTCATTGCAGCTTGAATTTAAGTCGGTTACACCCTCAAGACCACCAATCTCTCCAAAGATGGATGTAACATCATCCAACAACGATCCCTGTTGCCTCTCTCTGTCATGATATTATAAATGTGATGATGCTATTCATAATTGTATGCACAATGCATTGTGAAGGCTCGCTCATGTATAAGTCAAAGAAATTAAAACCAAAACAGATCAAAGTAAAGACATGGGATCAAAGAAATTGGTAAAACTGAATGTCGGCAACTGTACATCATAGAACTTAAAATAATTGTCCACTATGCAAAAGCATCCTTCTTTTCTAAAAGCAATTAGTGTCGGCAACTTAATATAAAGTGATACAACCCATGGCATTATAGCCTAGTGGTATCTTGGTGGTGGGATAAGGCTTATGACCATTAGGTCATGGGTTCGATTCCCACAAAGGGGGTTTTCCCAGATTTATTGGGTTTCCTCCTGAATTGGTGTATAGGCATTATTGCCTAGTGGAGATGGATATGATCGGGTGGTTCTGCTGGTGGCACGATGACAGTGATCTGTCAGTGATCCAAATTTGCCGTTCAAAAAAAAATATATATATAAAGTGATACACGTTCATATGAATAATAATAATCAATTGCTCTATTATGAAAAGGAAGGAATATAAACAATTAAAAGCAATTGGTTGAATGACTAAAAAGAATGGTCTTTCTTATCTCCACTCATTCTTGTCTCCAAGACCACTCCCATCTTCTCTCCACTCATCTTATTTATCTACATTCATTCATACCATACAAACCAAACCAAACCAAACCAAAAACTACTCTCATTCCAATTTCCAGTTTACATCTTCACTCTTACTTAACAATGGCTGAAGCCGCTGCTGCTGCCCTCGTCAAAGTCATTTTTGAGAAGCTAGCCGATGAAGCCTTCAAGAAATATGCTCGCTCTCTGAATATCCACTCAGAGCTCAAGCAATTGGGGAGCACGTTGTCCCAGATCCAAGCTCTGCTTAATGATGCCTCTCACAAGGAAATAACTGATGAATCTGTCAGACTATGGCTCAATAGTCTCCAACATCTGGCTTACGATATCGATGACGTGCTCGATGATGTGGCTACTGAAGCTATGCAACGTGAGCTGACCCCGGAATCAGAAGCAAGCACCAGTATGGTAAGAAAGCTCATCCCAACTTGCTGCACAAACTTCTCACTAAGTCATAGGCTGAGTCCCAAGTTAGACAGTATGACCACCCGGTTACAACATCTACAAAAACAAAATCCTGGTTTGATTGTGAAAGGTGAAAAGCCAAAAAATAACAATAGAGGAAACGAAACCTCCTTGCTAGAATCTGATGTCATTGGACGAGAAATTGAGAAAGAAAAATTGCTCAACAAGCTGTTGCAGGATGAGCCATCTAAGGAAAACTTCAGCGTCTTACCCATAGTTGGTATGGGTGGGGTTGGTAAGACCATTCTAGCTAGATTTTTGTACAACGATGCACAAGTGAAGGGTCGGTTTGAACTCCACGCATGGGTTTGTGTCTCTGATGATTTTGATATCTCTAAGATAACCAAAACCATCTTTCAAGCTGTGTCCGACGAAAACAAGGAATTTGCTGATCTAAATCAGCTTCAAGTGGCTCTTAAAGAGAAACTTAAGGAAAAATGGTTTCTACTAGTACTAGATGATGTGTGGCATGAAAACTTTAATGATTGGGAAAACCTAGTGCTCCCATTTCATTCAGGGGCTCGTGGAAGTAAGGTAATCATGACATCTCGCAAGGAGCAATTGCTTAAGATGCTAGGTTTTGATAATCTAGACCGTCTTGAGACTTTGTCATCTGAAGATGCTTTGTCTTTATTTGCTTTACATGCATTGGGTGTAGACAACTTTGATTCGCACCCAACACTCAGACCAAAGGGTGAGCGTATTGTGGAAAAGTGTGGTCGTTTGCCTTTGGCTTTAAAGGCAATTGGAAGGCTGCTGAGAGCTAAAACAGATGAAGAAAAATGGGATGAGGTGTTGAATAGTAAGATATGGGATTCAAAAAGTGTTGGTGATCTTTCTGCAGATTGGAAGGCGATTTTTCCTGCTCTTATGTTAAGCTACCATGAACTTTCTTCAAATTTGAAGCGGTTGTTTGCATATTGCTCCTTGTTTCCTAAGGACTTTTTGTTTGACAAAAAAGAGTTAGTCCTGTTGTGGCTGGCCGAAGGATTTTTGTACAAATCAAATGCAGCCAAGTCACTAGAACGCCTTGGTAATGAATATTTTGAAGAGTTGTTATCAAGGTCATTTTTTCAACAATCACCAAATGAGGAACAGTTATTTGTGATGCATGACCTGATGAATGATTTGGCCACATTTGTTGCCGGAGAGTTCTTTTCAAGGGATGACAATCGGATGGCGACGGAAGATTTAGCAAAGTACCGCCACATGTCATTTATTCGTGATGAATATGTAGCTTACCACAAGTTTGAAGCCTTCAAGAGAGCTAAAGGTTTGAGAACATTGTTACCGGTATATGTTGGGGTGGATCAATGGTGGGACCACTTCTACTTATCCAGCAAGATTTTGGTTGACTTACTTCCAGAGTTACCGTTATTAAGGGTTCTTAGTTTGAGTCGTTTTAGTATAAGTGAGGTACCGAATTCCATTGGTAGTTTGAAGCACCTTAGGTATCTTAATCTATCTAAAACTGATATCAAAGAGTTGCCGGACAATGTTGGTAATCTTTATAATTTAGAAACGTTGATAGTTTTTGGATGTAAGAGTTTGACCAAGTTGCCTAAAAGCTTTTTAAAGCTAAAAAAGTTGAGGCATTTTGACATGAGAGATACTCCATGTCTGAAAAAGTTGCCCTTGGGGATTGGTGAGTTGAAAAGCCTACAAACTCTCACTAAAATTATCATTGAAGGACACGGTGGCTTTGCACTAACCGAGCTTAAGGTATTAAAGGATCTCCATGGGGAAATTTCCATAGAGGGGTTGGACAAAGTACAAAGCTCAATGCATGTACGAGAGGCAAACTTATCTTTAAAAGGGATTGATAAGTTAGAGTTGAAATGGGATGATGTTTCAGGAAGGGAAACGCTTGAGAAGGAGATTCTCAATGAGTTAAAGCCCCATAGTGATAAGTTGAAAATGCTTGAGGTTAAGTATTACAAGGGAATAGAGTTTCCGAATTGGGTTGGGGATCCGTCTTTTCATCAATTGGTTCATGTGTCGCTACGGGGTTGTAGAAAATGTACATCTCTACCGCTGCTTGGGCAGTTACCTGCACTTAAGGAGTTGTTGATTCAAGGAATGGATGATGTTAAAGTCATAAGTTTGGAGTTAAGTAGGAGTACTGATGTTACCTTCCCTTCACTTAAAATTCTAAGGTTTGAAGATATGTCTAGTTGGAAGGTATGGTCAACCAACAGCGAGGTAATGTTTCCACGCCTTCGAGAGCTACAAATAAAAAGATGTCCCAATTTGATTGATGTCTCACTTGAAGCATTACCTTCACTAAGAGTTTTGAGGATAGAGGGATGTGGTGAAAGTGTGCTGAGAAGTCTGGTTCAAGCAGCTTCATCAACCACTAAATTGGAAATAGAATCAATTTTAGGGCTTACGGATGAGGTGTGGAGAGGTGTCATAGTGAATTTTGGGGCGGTTGAAGAGCTATGCATACAAAATTGTGATGAGATAAGATACCTATGGGAATCAGATGCAGAGGCAAGTAAAGTTCTTGTAAATTTAAAGGAATTGGAGGTATCTGGATGTGAAAAATTGGTGAGTTTAGGAGAGAAAGGGGAGGATGAGGATAACATTGGGAGCAACCTCCTATCATCCCTTAGGAAGTTGAAGATACAGTCGTGTGCAAGTATGGAGCGTTTGTGTTGTCCAAATAGCATTGAGAGTTTAGCTATATGGGGTTGTGATTCAGTTAGACATGTCTCCTTCCCAAGAGCAACAACAACAGGTGGAGGAGGGCAGAATCTCAAGTCACTTTCTATATGGGGTTGTGGAAATCTAAAATCAATAAATCAATTGAGTAACTCCACTCACCTCACCTCTTTGTCAATAAGTTCTTGTAAAAACATGGAGTTATTTTCTGATCTTCATCAGCTATCAAATCTCACCTCGTTGTGTATAGTAGGTTGTAAAAGCATAGAGACATTTTCTGACCTTGAGCTATCAAACCTCACCAGGTTGGAAATAGCAGGTTGTGAAAGCATAGAGTCATTTCCTAACCTCCATCTGCCAAATCTCACACATTTGTATATAGAAAGTTGCAAAAACATGAAGGCATTTGGTGACCTGCAGCTACCAAATCTAATCAGTTGGTACACAACAGATTGTGAAAATCTGGAGTCATTTCCAGACCTTCAGCTATCCAATCTCACCATGTTAAAAGATATGTCTATCAGAAACTGTCCAATGATTGATGTTTCCATTCATGGTGGTCGTTGGCCTCCCAATTTGGTTAGCCTTGAAATAGGGGAGTTGAAGAAGCCCATCTCAGAATGGGGCTATCAGAATTTCCCAGCTTCCCTTGTTCACCTAAGATTATTTAATGAACCTGATGTGAGGAATTTTAGTCAATTGTCCCACCTTTTCCCTTCTTCTCTTACATCTCTGTACATATTCAAATTTGCTAATCTGGAATCACTTTCAACGGGACTCCAACACCTCACATCCCTTCAACATCTCAGAATTAGCAATTGCCCAAAGGTGAACGATCTACCAGAGACGCTGTTACCTTTACTTTTGAGTTTGAGTATAAGTAATTGCCCAAAATTGAAAGAAAGGTGTGAAGGAAGAGGCTCCCACTACTGGCCACTCATCTCTCATATCCCCTGCATTGAAATATAGACTAGAGGTACTTGTTTATTAAATACCCTCTAATTTCCATATGGTATCCTCAGACATGTGCGTGTTTTTTATTTTTGTTGGAATAGGATTTGTTGCTCAAAACCTAAAATTGAATTTTAACGATGACATTAATTTATTTGTTGAAATCAGTTATCACTTTTCATGAGTTCAAACTATTATGTAGCTGCATCATACGTTAGAATCTCAAGTCACTTACTATAGGTGATTGTGAAAATCTAAAATCAATAAATCAATTGAGTAACTCCACTCACCTCACCTCTTTGACAATAAGTTCTTGTAAAAACATGGAGTTATTTTCTGATCTTCATCAGCTATCAAATCTCACCTCGTTGTACATACAAGGTTGTAAAAGCATAGAGACATTTTCTGACCTTGAGCTATCAAACCTCACCAGGTTGGAAATAGCAGGTTGTGAAAGCATAGAGTCATTTCCTAACCTCCATCTGCCAAATCTCACACATTTGTATGTAGAAAGTTGCAAAAACATGAAGGCATTTGGTGACCTGCAGCTACCAAATCTAATCAGGTGGAGGATAGAAGATTGTGAAAATCTGGAGTCATTTCCTGACCTTCAGCTATCAAAACTCACCATGTTAAAAGAGATGGATATCAGGAGTTGTCCAATGATTGATGCTTCCTTTCCTCGTGGGCTTTGGCCTCCCAAATTGGTTACGCTTACAACAGGGGGGTTGAAAAAGCCCATCTCAGAATGGGGCTATCAGAATTTCCCACCTTCCCTTGTTGACCTAACGTTATATAATGAACCTGATGTGAGGAATTTTAGTCAATTGTCCCACCTTTTCCCTTCTTCTCTTACATCTCTGTACATAAAAGAATTTGATAATCTGGAATCCGTTTCAACGGGACTCCAACACCTCACATCCCTTCAACATCTTGAAATTTGGAATTGCCCAAAGGTGAACGATCTACCAGAGACGCTGTTACCTTCACTTTTGAGTTTGATAATATATGGTGATTGCCCAAAATTGAAAGAAAGGTGTGAAGGAAGAGGCTCCCACTACTGGCCACTCATCTCTCATATCCCCTGCATTGAAATAGATTACAGGTGCGTGTTTATTAAATACCATCTGATTTCCATATGATAAACTGGTATTCTCAGACATGTGCGTGTTTTTTTTTGTTGGAATAGGATTTGTTGCTCAAAACCTAAAATTGAATTTTAATGATGACATTAATTTGTTGCATCATACGTTAGAACTCATTTCACAATGTGTAGGTACTAATTTTGACTTTTGTGAGTTAAACTATTATTTTTGACTTTCGTGAGTTAAACTTGCCAATGAATTATTATTATTGTTATTGTTTTGTTTGTGATTTTTGTTGATCTTGCTTTTGTAGGTTGATAGGGTGCGATTTTAAGTTGTTAATCTGTTGATTTGTGTGATTGTACGGTTAATTTTGTTTTTTTCGTTGCTAGTTTAAGTTGTTAATCAGTTGATTTACTTCGAGTCTCGATTATAAAGTTGAATCTGATTCAGAAGTTGAAGATACAAATTAGGGTTTAGATCTGCATTTGATTTGATTAATTAATTAAGCATTTTGTGAAGAACTGAATAACTTATATATTACAACTAAACTTTTGCAGGAACATATCCTAATGGATCTTCTGGGTGATGGAACATTCACAGTTGACCAGGTCAAATTCAAGAAGAGAGAAAAGTCTCAAGGTGTGAATTTTCAGGGAAAGTATCTTGAGTAAAGTGCAGTAAAACTCGCGCATATAATTACTGAATCAGCTAATAACAGACAAAGATTTGATGACAAAAGTGTAAGTTCCTTTTAAGTCAATAGCATTTGACTACACCATAATATAACAAACTGGTTTTGATTATTAGTATTCATGATATAACACAGGATTTATTCATGAAAATCAGTTGGATTCAATATTCAAAGTGAAGGTCTTAAGAAATTGTCAAATATCAGACCAGAAGCTTGATGATGGACAAGATCATTTCTGGTAAGCTTATACTTTTTTCCCATAAAAATGATGGGTGGGTTGGATAACGAGTTAAAACACATTCGGGTTGGAGTGTTGGACTCTGGTACAAACATTTTAATTTTCTTTTGACCTTATGGCCAATTAATGTTTTAACTATGATTACAGATTGACTCTTGAGGTCAAACAAATTAAAATCGACTTCAAAATTGATTACTATAATGTTTTGAGAATATTTTTTATAGCTGGTACAGAAATGCAACAGGATCCACATCATCTTCAATGGAAAAAGTTGTTTTTGTAACATTCTTGTTATATTGAATTTGAAAAGCAAAGGGTTTGGCCATTAATATCAAAGTGTATTGTTTAACCCTTGAAGTTTTTAAATTGCAGTTGAAGAAAGAAGACATTGGTGGAAAGGAGGCTGGCTACATCTATTGCCATAATTTGGTTCATTTACATGCTCTGCAAACATCCTGAGATTCAAGATAAGGTTCAATAAGAAATCAAAGAAGCAACAAACATGAGAAACAAATTAAGTCACGGGTGTTAAAGATTTTGCAAACAGTGCAAGTGAAGAAAGCCTAGAAATGATAAGTAGCTTCATGTAATTTGGAACAAAACTCTCGCGAGTCTATCCTGCATCTCAGTGGTATGCAACTCAAATATTCAGCAATTTCTCATTCTTTAACTTAACCAAGCCTTTGACTAATCAACACGGTTACTAGTAGTTGTTGGAATCGTTCAAAATGGATCGGATTGGATCAATCCAAAGAACTTTTTGTCTAAATTTATATAAAAATAATTATTATTATTATTATTAAGTGATAGGGATACGGAGCTAATCCATGATCTAGCAGACTGCAGACTCGTATTTGGTGCAACTAAGACAATTTGAAGTTATACGAGGATAAGTAATGGACAAATGTCTCAACAAGCCACACGCGTGGACAAATGCTATAGGTGAGTTTTCCTAACTCTCAGGGACCCAATTTCGTCATCTAGAGCTCGGATGTTGAAGTCAATGTTTTCCGCAATTAAGCATTTTTAATTAATTTCGCTTGTTTGTAAAAAAACGGCTGGATTTTTTTAACTAGATATTTATTCGTTGTTTTTTAGGCTGTTAATTTCAAGGAACTTATAATTGATGAAGAATTAATGGAGATTACGTCTGATAGTAAGTTACCACTAATGAGGATTATGGAACTGGCCTATGATGTCAATTGTCAAGTTACCATCTGATGAAGATTAAGGGAACTTACCACTAAAGTGAGTTACCTCTAGTGAAGATTGATGAAGTCTCGCTAATGAAGAAGAGATGCCACGTGTTAGCCTATCATTTGACGAAGACAATCTGATGAGAGGATGTTATACATAATTGTCACTTGTCAATTCCGTACGTCTCAACAAGAATATAGATACACGAGTATGCATTGATATTATTATCACTTGACCCCATAGTTTAATGTGTCAAGGAGTTGAGTGTGAAGTCGGTGCATGAACTTATGTGTGCAAATTCTGATAAAATTTGCATGTCACCCTCGTCATAGCTAGAGCATTAGCTAGAAAACCATCTGTAAATTCAATTTTAATTTATAACTAGTTTTACATGATGTATTCAAACAATCCATTTTGATGAATACCTTGTGCTTATAGCAATTGTTCTTCTACTCTTCTTTATTGTTTTGCGCATATGGTGAATCAGTTGACGATGAAACAGTGATACCTGACACATTGATTTACTAATATCCCATTGCAAACTAACTAACAATGAATGTAGGGTATTAGCTAAGTTTTAGCTTGATTGTGATGCACACAAATTTAATCTCCCAACAACATTGTATCCTAGAAAGATCTAATTCTCTTGGTAGTAACTCGGAACGTATTCATGCAGTTGCAATATCTTATAAATAATGGATAAATAAAGTAGACATGACCTATAAAGTTTACACAACTATTACCCTAGGTTGTTAATAGATTTATGTAACAACTGGTGATTGCGATTTAGATGGCAAGAATGCACAGCTACTATTACGACACGATTGTTTGATAACCCTATACTAGCAACTTCAGTTGACAAAATACAATAAAAAGAAAGATTAGTAAAGAGGTAACAAAAGAAAGGAAATCATAAAGTCATGCTGAATGTAAAAATGTATCATGAGATCACAAAAACCAAACTCATATCAAGAAATTTATAATAAAAAGAAAAGAAAAAAACACATACACACAGCAAGTCAACCTTCAATCAAGAAACTAAACAAGTAACATCACAACACTTAAACTAACAGCACAGGCGAAGTATTCCCTAAATTAAAAATTCCTAAACTGAGCCACCCCTTTTTTTCTTCCCACCACTTCCTATACTCTTTTCAGTGGCGTCTAAAGCACCTAAACAACCCTTTACAACATCATCAATAAAGTAAAATCACGCGCAACAGTCCCATGATTACTAGACTCAAAAATGGGAATCGATTTCCGTTTCAAGATATCTTTACTAAAGAAAAAATAAGCCATATCGGGTCTACCCCATGGTCCATAAACCGTAAAGAACCTCAAACCCGTCAAAGACAACCCATAAATATGATTATACGTATGAGCGATTTCTTCAGCCGCTTTCTTCGTTGCAGCGTATAGGATCAGTTCGATCTTTTTCCGAATCTTTTTTCCGAAAAGGGTACTTCTGTATTCAACCCATAAACAGAACTAGAAGATACCCAAACAATTGCAGGCTGTGGATTTGCATTTTTGCATACTTCAAGAACAATGATAAAACCTGCAATATTACTATGAGTATAAGATTTTGGGTTTCTTCATTGCATATCTAACACCAGCTTGAGCAGCTAAATAAATAACATGAGTAAAGCGAACTACCTCAAAGAGTTTGTTCAGCAAACCGGTGTCCTTTATGTCCCCTTCCACAATGAAAATCCCATTTTTTTCCACACATGTTGACGAGCCCTTTTGAGGGTAGGATCGTAATAACTGTTAAAATTGTATAACCCTAAAACGTAGTCACCAAGGCATCTCAAAGCGGCGCTGATTTGGATTCCGACGAAACCGGCTGCTACGGTGACCAAAACAGAGTACCCTGTTTTCAATCCGATGTTGACTGATGACTTGACCGTTACTCCCATCGGTATCCCTATACACACACACAACTCTCAGTTTAACCTAATCGTATAGAGAGTGAGTGGTCATGTAAAAGATAGCAGTATTAGAAAGGTAACCTAGGACACAAAAATAATTAAGGTGTTGTATATTAATAAAACAAATAGCAAAAAGTAATATAATCTAATAAAATGAAATATGGATATAAAAGAACCTATAGGGTTTGTATGAATAACAGATAACAACTAACTGATGTGGAAAATAAAAAATCAGAACATACCTACTTTTTAAACTACTTTCAAAGTGAGCATTAGCAGCCTAAAAGATCCAAATGAATCCCAAAGATATAGTCCAATTAACAGATTAAGTGACCATTTCCAATAGCAATCTGCATAGTACATATGATGCAACATACAAATCTATACACAGCCATCAAACTAAACTTCCACTTTATGAACAAATAACATAATTAGTTAATAAAAGCTCATAAACTTTCCTGAAAAAGAAACGGGTTAGTGGGTCACTCGTTCAAGTGTATGCGAAATGTATACATATATAAATATGAGTCTAGGTATCCATATAACCTGTTATTTACAAACTTCTTTGTCTTTGAATCAATTAAATGGAAAACCTCGACTTTTAGGTTCAAGAACCCTAATTTAGTACTCATCCCCAATTTAGACATGAAAAACGATCTACTGGATACTACGACATGAATGTCGATCTAATTTACAAAAGAAGCTCAGGAATACACATGATCAATTTTCTGATTTTATTAAAAATCTACACTACATACACACTGAAGTCGATTGAACCAATAGCATGAAAGCTATAAAACAAGTAGAAAAAAAGTCAAAGTCAGTATAAGAGTTTTTATGCTCCCTCAGTTCAGCAAGAATGTATTGTCTATCAAAATGATGCATAAATTATAAACTAAAAAAAATATTAACTTATAAAAGCTTAGACAGAGTGAACTGGCAAGCATGCATGTTCCCCAAACCCCACAACTGAATCTATATATTATATAAAAGAAACCTATGGGGACGCTTGTCACTCCCATAGAACAAAATACCCAAAGCCAGAATGAAACTAAAATCAAATATATGATCAAATATACTGGTGTGCACTCATTTCACGAAACCTTAGTTATTCCCAACATACAGAAACCAATGGTGTTACTTTCGTCTCTTCATTTATTTTACCAAGTGTTCAGTCACATCTATGATTTAGATATGAATAGAACAAAATACCCAAAGCCATCATCTGATGTTTTAAACAAATTAACAACCTGAGATCCGCTCCAAAACGCCACATAGTTACACACTGAAAACAGAGTCATTTCAAAAATTGCAACAAAAAGAGGCATCTTTCATTGAGGCATTAAACCAAACACCTGGTGTGCATGCAAACTCAATAGCTAAAATCCCTTCCAAAACAAGCAAAACCAAAACCAACAAGAGCGCAACATACATTCCCAATTTCACATCTGCGTAAAAAACCCTACGGACCGAACACAAAAAACCCTCTGGTTCATAAATTAACCGCAAAAAACACGAACAAGAAAACACTAGTCACAAATAGCAGAAATTTACAATAAAAAACAAACCCACAAAGGGGGCAACGATTGAAATCAAAACAGCAACTAAAACGGAGGCATAAATTACTTTTTGGGAGCGTGATTATGGGGAAAAGTGGTGGTTCGAACGCACGCACCTGAGGTGAAGAACAATTGCAAGCGGCCCACTGTGATTGTTTTTAAAAATATGTACTGCATGCATTTGGGCTGCTGGTTTGAGCCCAACAACAACTATCTATCATAGGCAAATGGCCACTTAATTTCCGGTTTTCAGCCCTTGTACGCCCAAATTGTATCAGGTATAGGAGGAGTATATACACGTTGATTAAGTTAACTACATTTTTATAACAAAAATTACAAAACTAACGATTTAAGCACTTTGATATATTAAGAATATATTGTATATATCTATTAATTGATAACATCCGACCGAATGAATAGTGATCATTTGACTTTGTCTTTTTCTTTTTCTGTTTGTTATATTTATAAGAATTTGAAGGGCTCAATTTCAACAGTTTATAACTAATCAAACATCTAATTAAATATTATATACTATATACTATATAATTTGCAACATTTTGTTGCATTAAAACTTGTACATAAAGCTTTGTAGATATTTTGTTGCATTAAAATTTGTACTTCAAGCTTTTTAGATGTATTATGCATCTTATAGTTGTACCCAATGTGGGTTTACAACTTTGAGGCACAAGAAAGTACAAGTGATTATTGCGTATGGTGTCCCATGATAATGTGTGAGTCTGTAGCAAGCATAAGACTATGTGTAGTGGGGGCTTGAACTTGAAGCCCCTTCCATGTGGCTCCTACTATAGATTTAATTTGTAACACTTGTATGCATTAAACTATTGTACATCATCATTTACAGTTTAACCTCACAACTTTTATACTTTCAACTTTGAGCCCCCATACTTTTCATTTTCTGCAAAATTTTCGCTTTACGTTCCGTTCTAAATTTTGCAAGTTAACACGGCGCAATGTGCGTGTGTGGTTAAACATTTTTACATTGTCTATTTTTTTCCGTTTGACAGGTTCATCATAACGCGCGAGTCCTAAATCGACTTAGTTATTCTTTTATATGTTCAACGTTTCAGTTTAATTTCTTTGCATTAACACGCCGCAACTTTAGTATTGGTGGTCGTTGGCAGTAGTGTGACATTGGTGTTCGCCCCCACCGCAACGCGGGGGTGCTTAATCCTAGTTTATATTAGTTAGTGTCATAAATCATTATTAATGGACATTTAAATACCATCGTTACTCTCACTTATATTGAACCAATAGATGAGCCTACCTGAAATCATCATTTAATAGAGCAACGTCAATCACCTTACCTGCCTATGTATATATCATTGTTAACTTATTGAGTCATCTCATGACATCCAACCGGTCACCGATTTGAGAATATGCTGTCAAAACATGGAATCAAACTTTCAGCTATCATATCTCACATTGTTAAAACATCCGTAAATCACACCTTGTTCAAGCATTGCTTCTTTGTTTCCTAGTGAGCGTTGGCCTTTCAAATTGGTTACCTTTGTAATATGTATCAAAGGGGTGGTATAACTATACTATTGTGTTCGTTTACGCTAAATTAAATCATTAAAATGAATGGTCAAGTTTTCAAGTCGTACAAACTTCATATTAGTTTATTTTCATTCAAGCTCAATAAACAATTTCTTTCATCGGACCATGGGTATGGCAGAGCAATAAAACGATTTCTTTCTGTGTTTTGTAGCATCTCCGTGTTAGTTTCTCGTTAACTGTGGTTGGCCTCTTTGGTTCGTTTTAATGAAAGTTGCCGTTCAAAAAGAAGAAAAAATCGATTTCTTTAACCATTGACAACTTGACATTAATTATAATATAATTCATGAAATTTTATAAAAAAAGTACAAACCGGCCAATTCATTGTTATGTAGCTAGCTGACAACTATATATACCTACACTTTACCTACTCCCAAACAAAAGAATTGTTAATTTATGTTAACCAAGAGGACAAGAACATCGATAAAATCACTATAAACAAACGTGAATTTAGAACATATATAGAGACACACATATATGCATAACAACTAAGAACGAGAGAGAGGCAACCTGAATTAAACAAGACCCTGTAGTATTATTGGATTTGCATCTATTGCTTTAACTTTTTTAACCTAGAAAAAAAATGTTAAAGTGATTATCAGTGGATTTGGCATTAGAAAAAAAAAATATGTTCACATGGTTAGTGATGTGGATGATCATTGACGATTGACCACTGACCAATTGGTTGACGATGTGGAATGCCACATCAATGAATAATTTGAATGTCATGTACACAAAATGACTAAATAACGTAAGTTGTATATACATGATCAAGATGAGTTATCATCTAACCCTATAAGATCAACAGGGGTTAATTTTAATTTACTAAAACAAGCTTCTAATCTTTGTAATCTTGTAGAATGTTTTTTGGTATGCATCTGTAGGAATTTTGGGTTTTTTTTTTTATGTTACAGCGTGCCATTTTTAGAAAATTCAATTGCAAAATCTCATATTTTTGCGATGTTCTTTTGCAAATTATTATAATAAATCACTATTATTACCATAACTTCTTAACCATATGCTTATTAAAATCTGGTTTTTTCAATCCAAAAAAAATAAAAATTAAAATTAAGATAGAGAAAACAGCATATTATAATCATTACAAAACTTATTATTATGTTTGTTAGTTATTGTGGTCATTTAAATGTCACATTATTCTATCACTTGAAACCAAGTGTTCAGGATTTGGATGAAATTTTTTTTTAAAGCAATTCATTATGAAAATTTTAACTACAATCATAAACAGATTTTATGACATCTCTTTTTCTCCTTTTTATGTCAAAACATAACACTAGTACGGGTTTTGTTGCTGGAACTCATGTATAAGTCAGAGAAATTAAAACAAAAGCAGAGCGAAATGAAGATACGGGATCAAGAAATATGCCTTGACAATAAGAAGTTTATCTTTTTCAAAGAAAACATAGCAACCACTATATTCAACGGGATCTGCAAATGCTGTTTAACGCGGAACCATGTAACAACCAGTATTGTTAATTGAAAACCGACAAATCTCTGGATATTAGAACCATATGACAATCACTATTGTCCGAGAATTGTCAACTCGATACAGGGATTTAAGTCAAGAATTTTGACATGTTAAGTAACCCAATTTTCTTACTGCTGCTGTGAAGAGATACAAAAACCTTATTCTTAAAAGAAATTCAGATTAAAAAATAGTAAAATGTACATTAAGTGCAACACAAGTGGTAATTAGTAAATTTAATGGCTGCAACTTGACATCATAGAATATCAAATAATTGTGCAATATGCACAAGAATATTTAAAGAATTTGTTGAAATGTAAGCATCCTTGTTTTGTCCACCGCTTTCTTGTCTCCACTCATATCTTGTACCTAATTAACCACTCCACTCATATATCTTATTTACATACATTCATAGCCTACATACCAACTATTCTTATTCCAATTCATAACAGCCATTTCTTTAACTTATATAACCTAGAAAAATATATGTTCGGTGCTTATCACAGGATTTCACATCAGAAAAAAAAAATAACATGGTTGGTGATGTGGACCATCATTGATCACTGACCAATTGGTTGATGATGTGGAATTCCACATCAACAAATATTAGAATGTCACGTCAACAAAAATACTAACAGAGGTAAACTGGATGAACAGTTATTTAACCCTTAAAACCGATAACGGTCTTTTTAGTTTAACTAAACTAACTTTTAATCTTATGTTGATACATGTTTGTGGACGCGACTCGACTTGACGCATGTCGGCTCGGGCAACGGCATTCCTCCGTCGTTGTGAATCAAGATCAAGAGCAAGCCAAGACACATAAAGGACTGGAACTTGATATTTGGGCTAAGCAGATAAGTGAAACAAGCAAACAACACTTGGGCTTGTAACTGTTTGGCGAATCATCAATTGGGCCCAAGCCCATTATTGACGAAACACAAGGGAGTCGACAAAACAGCCTTGTTTCGTCGACCAATACTCCCTTTGGTCGACAATGTTCCACTTTCGTCGTCTGTTTCTCCATTTCGTCAAGTTGTGATTCGCCAAGTTCCATTTCGTGGTGCTGTGACTATAAATAGTCAGTCAGTCTCTGGATAAGATAAGGTTGAACACAGAGAGCACACACACACACACACACGAGAGAACTTTGAGAGTTTACAGAGTATATTTGTAAACATTGAGCTTGTAACTGATCTTTTCATACGTATTAATACAGAGGTGTTAATCGGTGAATCTTGCGTGTTGTGTATTTGCGTGTTTTATCTCGGTTGGATTCCGCACAACCGGGGTGGTTTGTACACAAGGATTGCGACTAGATCCTCCTAGCCGGACCTACAAGTGGTATCAGAGCCTTGGCTCTTCTCCTTGTTAAAACCGAGGTGTTCTTGTTTGTTTTTCGGGTTTGAGAAGTTTATATTTTTCTGAAAAACATTGTTATTTTGGTTTAAATCTTGTTGTTGGCTGGAAGTTCTTATAAAAACCACTTTATTTTTCATGTTCACATATTAAAAGTTGATTTTTAGTGAAGTTTCGAGCAAAAACGCATTCCGGAAAGTTGTCGGGACACCGGAAAACTCACTAGTTTACCGGAAAACATAAATATTCTGGGTTCGTTCTTGATATCTTCATAAAAACTTCAAAGTGTTCTTGGTATTTTTCAACTTTTTAATCTTTGAGATTGAAACTTGAAAGTTGTTTGTGAATTGGAAATTTTGTTTAGATTAAAATATTAGGAACCTTACTTGTTTGGTGAAAAACATCATGCCTTAGCCGAAAGCAGTTCCTGTTGTGTCAGTAGAAGATAAAGTCAAAAAGTTTACCAACCCCTGACATCGTTTTCGACGAAACACAGGTCGACGAAACACATTTCAGAAATCTTTTGACGAAACAAAAATCTTTTTCGCCGAAGTATAGTTGACGAAACAAAAGTCTTAGTTTCGTCGAAATTCAAAGATTGGGCCTGTTCGTCGAGGAGCCCAAAAGCGTTAAGTTCTGTTTCGTTAAGCGTTTTGGGCCGTTTGTGATCTTGGGTTTTTGTTTCGTCAGGCCCAAAACTGACAAATTTATTTCGTCATTTTACAAAATACAAATCTGTTTCGTCGTTTGAGCCCATAATTTCGTTTCGTTGAGTAGTGTTGGGCTACCAATTTGGGCTTTATGTTTCGTAAATTATCAAACTCAATGTTATAAAACTGTTTCGTCGAGGCCCAAAGAAACAAATACATCAATCTGTTTCGTAAAGATAACCAAGCCTGTTTCGTGGAATTTTGGTTTCGTCGAAACACTTGGAATTTTTAAACAGAAAGTTTGCATTTGTAATTTAACTGTTTGATTTAAGTGTGTTTCTCAGGTTATCATTCATAAATATCAACGATGAATCCGAGTTGGTGGGGAACTCCGTCTCTGGATGAGGGAAAGTACAGAAATACTAGTTTATCTCCCTCATGGGCCGAATCACTCGTATCCACTTCTTCGCAAACAAATGCTATAACAACCGGTCAATGGGCTTTCGTATCAAATCAGACGCCCAGTATTCAAAGCATTTTATTGAGCGAGAGCGAAACCGGAAGCTTGAATCGGCCTCCAAAGTTGATGCATTTAAATGAATATCCAGGATGGGTTGATCGGTTCTACACATACGTGCTGGGTCAAAATACAGAATTGTGGTTACGTTTCACCACAGATTTCGATCAAACAATAGAGGTTGCCGCTTCATCTGCTGCTACGTTTGCCGATCTTCCAGAAGATCAGAAGAAGACGTATGATCTGGAAAAGAAAGCATACGCCATTCTTACTCAGGCGTTAAGCAAATATATTTACCATCAGTTTGTCAGTTTTAAGACAACGAAGAAACTGTGGGATGCGTTGAAGACCAGAGGGGTAGGTAATGAAGCAACACGTCAATTGCGACACGATCTACTCAAGAAAGAATTCGATGGCTTCACGTGTATGGATAAGGAATCGTTGGGAGACATGACAAGTCGGTTCTATCACTTGCTTACAGAGTTAGGTAATTTTGGGGTTGTGACAACTCCAGTTGAGGTAGTGAAGAAGTTTGCTGATGCGTTGCTACCCCAGTGGAATAGTTTCTTGGAGATTTTGAAATACAACGGGGTTTTGGCTACAACAAACATCAAAGACTTCGTGCAGCTTTTGGAGAATAAAGATCAGGAAGAAACTTTAAAGGCAAAGAAGGTTCCAGTTCCACAGAATCCAGAGATGTATTATGGAACCTCCAGCACCTCTTCTGCAAGACGAGTTTCTCATGCTCCTCTTCAGACAACTTTTGTCACGAGCACAGATCTTTATGGCAATCAGATACAAGTTCCTGTCAAGCCAGCTCCAACTACAGACTTGTATGGAAATCCTCAACAGCAAGCCTATCGGCCATCTACTGTAGCAACTGATCTATATGGGAATCCACTTCCTGCTCAACAACAAGCTTGTTATGGAAGCACGTCATCTGCAGGTCAGCAATCAAAGCCAAATACAGTACGGCTCGACACCTCAAGCTTTTCTAAAGTCAGTGTGGAAGTAGCTAAGGAACATATGGAGCTGCTAAACACTTTGGTGAGCGTGTATTGTGGGTTAGTGGAAGGTCAGATTGGCAACATTAATCTGACACAAGAAGACTATCAGCAAATTGACAAGGAAGAGATGGATTTGATGGATATCAAATGGGCCTTTGCAAGTGCTGTAAGGAGGGCAAAGGATTTCATGGAAAGAACTGGCAGGACCAGCTTGGAAAGCAAGAAAGACACCAAGTATGGGTTCGATAAGCAGGTTGTAAAGTGTTTTAACTGTGGTGAACGGGGTCACTTCAAAAGGGAATGTACAAAGCCAGCACAACATGGGAACCAGAATCCCTTCAGAAATCAAGGTAACCAGCAAAATCAAAACAGGAACAATGAGAGTACGTTGATACCTGTCAACAACCAAGGTCAAGCGGGACCATCAAATGCCAACCAGGCACTTGTGGTTCAAGTAGATGAAGGTTGTGATTGGTCGATCCAGCTGAGTGGTGATGCTCCGGATGGAACAGCGTGTTTTGCTGAGGTTGTCAAGGCTTTAAATCATGCCAGTGGTGGAGAATCTTCCGCCAATGGTGGTGAA
The DNA here is from genome assembly GCF_002127325.2 of Helianthus annuus. Taxonomy (NCBI): domain Eukaryota; kingdom Viridiplantae; phylum Streptophyta; class Magnoliopsida; order Asterales; family Asteraceae; genus Helianthus; species Helianthus annuus. The sequence continues at coordinate 10,727 of NW_023395539.1, read as the reverse complement.
TCTTCCTAGGATGAAGACTCTTCTGGTTACAGTAGAAGTTCAGATAAAGAATCCTCGAGTTCAGGCGATGATCAGGTGGATGACACATCAAGTGCGCCAGTCGATGCAGATATTGATGAGCTTTTGGAGGAAGCTGCAGCAGGAACTGATAGAAGATCTATTCTGGTGGATCAAGCAGCTTATTCTTCATCTTCTCTCCATTCAGCCTTTATGGCTAATGTCGACAGTTCATCAAGTCAGGTATGTGTCGATGAACCCACTGCTGTTATCTGTGATAATTGTGATAGTTTGAATGTTAAATGTGCTGATTTAGAGGCAGACATGTCTAAGTTGCAAGGCAAACATGATGCTTTACAAGCTAGTTTGTTTGATTTGCAAGACAAACATGTTACATTGAATGATAAGTGGTGTGAGTTACAAAGCAAACACGAGACTTTGCAAGAGAAATATGATGTGACGTTTATCCACAACCAGAAGTTGACCGTGGATTTTTCAAAGTGCACTGAAGCCAACATGTTTTATGAAAACCATGAAAAGGAGTTTAAATCGGTAATTGAGAAATTAAAGAAAGATAAAACCGAATTAACTAAAATAGTTTCCAGAAAACAAACTGACATTAATTTGTATATAACTCGCCTTGAGATTATGCAAAAAGAAATGGCTTGTGTGAAAACTGAAAGTGAGGCGATCCAACTTAAGCTAGACAGTTATTTGAGCTCTAGCTATGTGTTGGATCACATCATCGACGTTCAGAAAGAGAAACGGGATGTCACATGCATAGGTTACAAGAAATGTCCACCACATGTGAGACACAATTATGATGCCATGCCTGATGAGGAGGATAGAACTTTCTTTGAACCGTCTGTTCCTCTAGATGTTAAGGAATTTGCAACAGGACTCAGATACAAGAAAGAAGTATCATCCGATTCAGATGTATCAGCAGATACATGTGTGTCTTCTGCTGAACCGTATCAGGATCCTCCAGTTATTATTGAGGATGCTGATTCTTCTGATGATGAATCCGATGATATTGACGCAGCAAAGTCTGATGCGGAAATCAAAGAAGAGGACATACCTCTTGAGAATCATATTCTATGTGATCCTCCTACAAAACCCGCTAAGACTATTGCAATCGAGTCCTCGTCTGCAAAAGAGTCAGAGAGTGTGAATTTGTTGTACACTCTTGTTGGCGATGATAGAATTTATTCCGACAAAGATTTTCCTATTAAGAATGTAAATCAATCTTTAATCAGTAAAGTCTTTGAAAATTCGACAAGTAAGTTTTTGGGAAAGACAGGACCACATGTTACAGTTACACAGTGTCCTCCTATTCCAAAGGCCGAAGTTCGAAAACAATATGGCAATAAGAAATTACCAACAGAGAAAAGGCAACAAAATCATACCAAAGCAAAAGGAAAATCACTGACTCAGGGTCAGAGGAAACAAACCCAAAAGAAGAACAAGCAGGTGGACTTTGTGAAATCAAAGGGAACGGACAAAATCGAAACATTTGAAAACAAATCTAACTTAGATTTTGTTAAACAAGCAACAATGTTGAAAAGAAATGAACCAAACTGTTCAAAACCTAGTACCTCGGGATCACAAAGTTCATCATCATCAGCAAGACGATCACATGATACTTTGGGGTTTGTTGAACGAAGATCATGTTTTAAATGTGGTACAATTGGACATGTAATTCGAAATTGTCCATATCTTCATAAACAAAAAGGCAAAGTTGATGATCCCCGTGACAAAACTGACCGCAAGCGATCTGTTTCTGTAAAACAAGATCCCCGTCTTGTAAAAGAAAGAGAAAAGAAACAGAAACGTCAACAGGTCAAGAAAATTGAAAAGGCAATTAAAGCCGATGTGGTTAACAAAACATCTGTTTCTGTCAAACCAGAAAATTCAAAAACTTCTGACAACCATGAAGTTAAGATTTTAAAGAATGACACTGGTAAAACAAAACAGACATGGAAACCAAAAACGGTTAAAGAATCAGGGGGATCATCACAATTTACAAATCATCAAAGAATAGAAGTTATTGTTGTTGATGAAAATGGAAGACCCAAGACCACAATGGCTTGGGTCCCCATCTCCAACTAATCAAGTGAGTTCATGTGCAGGGTGTTCCAAGAGGAACTATCAGTAGTCATTGGATTGTTGATAGTGGGGCATCCAAGCACATGACAGGCGACATGAAGCTTCTCTACGATGTCAAATCTATTAGAGGAGGTTATGTTGCTTTTGCTGGAGATAAAGGCGGATATATTATGGGTGAAGGAATGATATCCAACGGGATTGTCAGCTTTGATAAGATCAACTTTGTGCAATAACTTGATCACAATCTTCTCAGCGTTTCACAAATCTGTGATAAGCAGTTCTCAGTACACTTTGATGCTAATGGATGTTATGTGCTGAAACCCGGCTTCAAAATTCCAAAAGAATGGATTCTCTTGTCTGCTCCAAGGATAAATGATCTGTATGTCCTTGATATGAGTCAAGCTATTACTACGTCTGCACAAGCAACATGTTTCGTTTCCAAAGCCACAGAAAAAGACTCAATCTCTTGGCACAGACGAATGGGTCATATTCACTTACGCAAAATGAATCATTTGGTATCAAATGAATTGGTGAATGGTGTTCCTCTTAAAAATCTCCATCTTCAAGACGTCTGTGTTTCGTGCCAAAAGGGAAAACAAACGAAGAAGCGACAACCTACAAAGAAGATCAACACGATGGTCGTTCCTCTTAAACGTTTGCACATGGACTTGTTCGGTCCTGTGAAGCACAAAAGCATCAGAAACGATCAATATTGCCTCGTGATAACTGATGATTATTCAAGATTTTCTTGGGTGGCATTCATGGCACACAAGAGTGAAACCTTTGGCATTATCAAAAACTTGATCATTCAGATTGAGAATTTGTATAAGTTGAAGGTTAGGCGGATACGTAGCGACAATGGTACTGAATTCAAAAATCATGCCATGGCAGAGTTTTGCACTTCAAAAGGTATTCTCCACGAATTTAGTGCAGCTTATACTCCTCAACAGAATGGCGTCACTGAACGTAAGAACCGCACATTGATCGAGACTGCTAGGACTATGTTGGTAGAGTCGCAGTTGCCCATTCCATTCTGGAGTGAAGCTGGGGCTTCTGCATGTTATACGTTGAACCGAGTCCTTACAGTCAAAAGGCACAACAAGACCTATTATGAGCTTCTTCACAAACGAAAACCGGATTTGTCGTATCTTGAACCGTTTGGAGCTCCGTGGACAATCATCGATCCTAATGGAAAGTTTTTGGCAAAAGCAATTGAAGGATACTTTCTTGGGTATGCCACCCCGAACTTAAGAGTCTGGAATCTAGAGGCTAAAAGGGTTGAGGAATGGTCTGAGGTCAGAGTACAAAGGCACACTTTACCAGTAAAATGTCCTGGTCAGCCTTGGATGTTTGAGTACGATGACTTTTTCAATTCAATCAATGTTGAAGCCGTTGAAGAAAATGCTGCGGCAAGGATGTTTTTCGAGAGTGACAATGCAACAGTTTCACCGGTGGTTCGTCCAATTCTTGTCAATCAAGAACCATCTTCAGTGAACAACAATGCTCTCGACAATGAGGATTTTCACGATGCAACCGAATTGAACGAATCTTCAGAGGATGATGAATTTCTAGATGCAGATCAAGAAGCTCCAACAACAGCAGTTCATGGTACTTCAGAGGGTACTCCTCCAGTGGATGCCCCTAGAACAGCTGAAGCTACTGCATCATCCTCTTCATCAATTCCGGGCATTGATTTGGTTGTTGATCTCAATCTCAACAACCTGGGTACAAATATTCCAGTTCGAGATAATTCTGAAACAAGGATTCATAATACCCATCCTCAACAAAACATCATCGGAAATGTGCAAAGTGGCATTCAAACAAGAAACATGTTGCAGAACAACAACAATGCAGGCCTGTATGCAGCTATTCGAGAATCTGGTCAACAAAACGATTGGTCTTTCGCGTGTTATGTCTCACAGGAAGAGCCAAGAACTTGGAAAGAAGCTATGAAAGATAACTCTTGGGTTGAAGTGATGCAGGAAGAACTGCAACAATTCCAGAAGCTTGGTGTATGGAAACTGGTAGAGAAACCTGCTGGTTACAAGAAGATTGGTACCCGTTGGGGGTTCAAATGCAAAAAGGATGACCGTGGAGTTGTTATCCAGAACAAAGCACGTTTAGTCGTTCAAGGTTTTCGTCAGATTGAAGGGATCGACTACAACGAAGTTTATGCACCTGTTGCACGTCTGGAAGCAATTCGAATCTTTCTGGCTTATGCCTCATTCAAAGGATTCAAGGTTTACCAGATGGACATCAAAAGTGCATTCTTACATGGTGTGGTTGAAGAAGAAGTGTACGTCGAACAGCCTCCAGGTTTTGAAGATCCTATCCATCCCGATCGGGTTTGGTTGCTCAACAAAGCTCTCTATGGTCTACATCAAGCACCACGAGCTTGGTACGCAACCTTATCAAATTATCTGCTGGAGAATGGATTTCGCAGAGGTCTAATCGATTGTACTCTTTTCATCAAAAAACAAGATGGGGATCTTCTTCTGGTACAGGTATACGTTGATGATATTATTTTTGGTTCTACTAATGATGTTTTGTGTAGGAATTTCGAGCGCATTATGCAGGATAAATTCGAGATGAGTGCTATGGGGGAATGACTTTCTTTTTGGGCCTACAAGTGCAACAAACTGAGTCTGGGATATTCATCCATCAGACTAAATATGTTGGTGACATCTTGAGCCGGTTCCAAATGTCTGATGCAACACCCATCGGTACCCCATTGCCACAAAATCACGGACTTACTCCGGACTTGAAGGGTGAAGTTGTTAGCCCCTCATACTACCGCGCGATGATCGGATCTCTTATGTACCTCACAACATCAAGACCAGATATAATGTACCCAACGTGCCTACTTGCCAGATATCAAGTCAACCCGAAGGCCTCACATCTTGCAGCTGTAAAAAGGATTTTTCGTTATTTGAAGGGTTGCCCTGACACCGGTCTATGGTACCCTAGGGATAATAACTTCGACTTGATCGCTTTCAGTGATTCTGATTTTGGCGGATGCAAAATCGACGGCAAATCCACAACGGCTGGATGTCAGTTTTTGGGAAATCGCCTAGTCACATGGCAGTGCAAGAAGCAGACTTGTGTCGCTACATCAACATGCGAAGCTGAATACATTGCTGCCTCAAGTTGTTGCTCCCAAGTCCTTTGGATTCAACAACAATTACGCGACTACGGTTTTGAATTCCTAACTACTCCTGTTTACGTTGATAATTCTGCTGCTTTATAGATCACTAGAAATCCTGTACAGCACTCAAAGACCAAACACATCGAAATCAAATATCACTTCATACGTGATTGCTTTGATAAAAGGCTAATCGATGTTGTTAAGGTCCACACCGATGACCAACGTGCCAACCTTTTTACCAAAGCATTTGACAAATCAAGATTTGACTTCTTATTATTGGTAAACGGCATTAAGGTCAAGCAAGAGTAAACCAACATCGGAAAATCATTTTTGTAAATACCTTTGTGTCTTCTAAATTTTATCTCAGTTTGTTGATTTTAGGGGGAGTAAATCCAAAAATCTGAAAATCCAAAAACATCGAAAAATTTCAAAAACACAAAAACAATAGAAAAACAAAAATGAGTTTCCTGGCGAGCAAAAGAGAAAATGATAGTACATCAGTGGTCTATCCAAACCTCTTTAAACCTTAAATGAAAAACGATAAGCAGCTCTATATAAGATGTATCGGTAGGCTCACAATCATTTTAAAGTGTGCAGGGTGATATAAACTTAAATCGACTGAAGACCAGGTGGGAACCATTCATTGGCATATGGTCTTAGTAACGAAATTTCGTTTGATATATTGCCGAGGTTCTGAGATATTCGGTCTTTATGCTGCTTATCATCTGGGTATCATGGTTGTATCTTTTACCGAAAAATAATGGGGACGCAAGTCTAGATCTTCCATGATACTATACATACGTGTACATACTGCATGCGACCTCAATAAGTGATAAACAATCACATGTCCAAACAAATAAGTGATAAAATATCACATTTATCTGGGAGTCAAGTTCGTCTCTCTGCTGTACGGAAGTACTGACCTGTTCACGGACTTGCTCCTGTGCCCTCATGCATCGAAAATCAAGTTCCTCATCAATAAGTGATTCTATCACATAGGGCTTGTTTTCAATCAAAATAAGTGAGTTTCTCACATCATATACGGTCAAACAGATGATAATCGGTATACTCACCGGTAAGATGAACCCTCGTGCATACCTTGATACGGGAATGTGTCGTGATGTGGATGTGGATGAACACCGGTCGGTAAGTATAAATCATACCTTAACGTATCCCTTCGCCATGATTACATCTGATAAGTTGAGCTTACGTGGACAACAATACCGATAATTGTTATAGGATGCTTATCTTAATGTTAATTAATTGAACAAAGACAGCGTTTTGGCATGATCGTACACTGATATGATTCTCTTACCCTCGAAACTCACAAAAAGAATGTCTGTAAATATTTATTTACTGCTTTCAGTCTTTACATTTGAAATATTCAAAAATTCCAAAAAGATTTTAGGTGTGTTTTAATATAAACTTTATAAAAGCCAAAAAGATTTTATTTCTGTCTTATTTTCGATTGTACGATGTTGGATCTCGAGTCTTCATTACCAGAAACCTACCTGATTGAAAACCAAATCGACTAAATCTTCATAAACGGTCGAAATTTGCAAGTTTTGAAAGTTAAAATCTAAAATTGATAAATTTGTTAAACTTTCAAACTGTCGGACGGTAGTTGATTGAAAATATGGTCACATTTGTGTCGTTTGTTTATGTTAACTATATTCCAAGCAGTTGTTCTCATTATGCGTTTAGATTTCTTGCATGTGCAGATGCTAAAGGCAAGGAGAACATGGTCAATGACAAGCTTCGGAATGAAGACACGACGTGAAGGCACTCAAATGATAAAGATGATCGAGTTGTCGTTGCCCATCATCAACACCACAAGGATCTCAAGTTATAAAGATCAAGTCTTTCACGAGCATAACTCAAGGGGGAGCTTATGTTAAGGGGGAGTTTGTCAACACACTTCCTACATGAAACGGGTAGTTTGTTGATACACTTTCTGCTTTCAAGACGTGAAGACTTTGAAGATCCTCCGACATAGAAGACATGAAAGGCGAATCTCGCGAGTAGCGTCCAAGGGGGAGTTTGTTGATACATGTTTGTGGACGCGACTCGACTTGACGCATGTCAGCTCGGGCAACGGCATTCCTCCGTCGTTGTGAATCAAGATCAAGAGCAAGCCAAGACACATAAAGGAATTGAACTTGATATTTGGGCTAAGCAGATAAGTGAAACAAGCAAACAACACTTGGGCTTGTAACTGTTTGGCGAATCATCAATTGGGCCCAAGCCCATTATTGACGAAACACAAGGGAGTCGACGAAACATCCCTTTCGTCGACAATGTTCCACTTTCGTCGTCTGTTTCTCAATTTCGTCAAGTTGTGATTCGCCAAGTTCCGTTTGGTGGTGCTGTGACTATAAATAGTCAGTCAGTCTCTGGATAAGATAAGGTTGAACACAGAAAGCAAAAACACACACCCACGAGAGAATTTAGAGAGTTTATAGAATATATCTGTAAACATTGAGCTTGTAATTGATCTTTTCATACGTATTAATACAGAGGTGTTAATCGGTGAATCTTGCGTGTCGTGTATTTGCGTGTTCTATCTCGGTTGGATTCCGCACAACCGAGGTGGTCTGTACACAAGGATTAGGCGACTAGATCCTCCTAGCCGGACCTACATCTTATTATTGTTGTAATAGAAAGTCTTTGGTTTCCATCACTAAGATGTGCTGTTTTTATGTCACCTTCTTTGATATTTGCCCTTTGTTTTTGGTGCAGCGTTCCATTTTTAGCAAACTCAATTGCAAAATCTTATATTTGCTCATTAAAGGTTACTGCGATTATTGTAAAATTAAGAGTGATGTTTAGGGGGTTTATGATGATTACTGAGACATCAAAGGTTGAGATACTTGAAGTTAACCATTATTGAGTACAATATATAAGCATATGCAAGTACAGGATATTGACAAATGAAAGTAACCAAAATTTTTAAATTAAATAAAAGAACTCAATTTTGAAAAATAGTAAACTGTTTTCTGAGAGAAACACAATTATTAAAAATTAGTGCTGGCACCATAATATAAAATGATACACGGTCATTTGATAATAATAAATTCTCCATTATGAATAGGAATTATAAAATAATTCGTTAAAAAGACTTCTTTCTTGTCTCCATTCCTATCTTGTCTAAAATAAACCACTCCAAATTATCTCGATTCATGTTATCTTATTTACCTACATACATTCATACCGTACAAACCAAAAACTACTCTCATTCTAATTTCCAGTTTACGTTTTCACTGTTAACAATGGCTGAAGCTGCTGCTGCTGCCCTCGTCAAAGTCATTTTTGACAAGCTAGCCGATGAAGCCTTCAAGAAATATGCCCGCTCTCAGAATATTCACTCGGAGCTCAAGGAATTGGGGATCACGCTGTCCCAGATCCAAGCTCTGCTTAATGATGCTTCAAACAAGGAAATAACTGATGAGTCTGTCAGACTATGGCTCAACCGTCTCCAACATCTGGCTTACGATATCGATGACATGCTCGATGATGTGGCTACTGAAGCTATGCATCGTGAGCTGACCCTGGAATCAGAAGCAAGCACCAGCATGGTAAGAAAGTTCATCCCAACTTGCTGCACAAAGTTCTCACTAAGCCATAGGCTGAGTCCCAAGTTAGACAGTATTACCACCCGGTTACAACATCTAGAAAAACAAAATCCTGGTTTGATTGTGAAAGGTGAAAAGCCAAAAATTAATACTAATAGAAGAAACGAAACCTCTTTGCTAGAATCTGATGTTGTTGGGCGAGAAGGTGAGAAAAAGAGATTGCTCAACCAGCTGTTAGTAGGTGAATCATCTAAGGAAAACTTTAGTATCTTACCCATAGTTGGTTTGGGTGGAGTGGGAAAGACCACTTTGGCTAGAATATTGTATAACGATACGCGGGTGACGGATCACTTTGAACTCATGGCTTGGGTTTGTGTTTCCGATGAGTTTGATGTATTCAAAATAAGTGAAACCATCTTTGAATGTGTGGCTATAGAAAACAAACAGTTTAAAGATGTAAATCAGCTTCAAATTGCTCTTAGAGAGCAATTTAAGGACAAACGATTTCTACTAGTACTTGATGATGTGTGGAATCAAAACTATGATGATTGGGAAATACTAGTGCGTCCATTTCATTCTGGGGCTGCTGGAAGTAGGGTAATCATGACAACTCGCCAGCAGGATCTGCTTAAAAAGATAGGTTTTAATCATGTAGACAATCTCGAGAGTTTGTCGAATGAAGATGCTTTGTCTTTGTTAGCTCTACATGCATTAGATGTAGATAACTTAGATTCGCATGAAACACTTAAACCACAAGCTAAAGGTTTCGTGAAAAAGTGTGGTGGTTTGCCTTTAGCTTTAAAGGCAATTGGAAGGTTACTCAGAACAAAAACCGAGGGAGAAGAATGGGATGACGTGTTGAAAAGTAAGATATGGGATTTAGAAAATGCTGATGCAATTGTTCCAGCCCTAAGGCTAAGCTACCATGATCTTCCTGCTGATTTGAAGCGCTTGTTTGCATACTGCTCTTTGTTCCCAAAGGACTTTGTGTTTGACAAGGAGGAGTTGATATTACTATGGATAGCTGAAGGGTATCTGAACGAGTCAACTGCAAACAAATCACCAGAACGCTTGGGCCTTGAATATTTGAGAAATTGCTATCAAGGTCCTTTTTTCAACCCGCACCTAGTGGCGAACCCTTTTTGTGATGCATGATCTCATGAATGACTTGGCCACATTTGTTGCTGGAGAATATTTTTTGAGGTTTGACAGTCAGACGGAGACGGCAGAGGAAGCTTTAGGCAAAGTACCGACATATGTCATTTATGCGTGAGCACCATGTGGGTTTCCAGAAGTTTGAGGCATTTCAAAGAGCAAGAAGTTTGAGAACCCTGTTAGCTGTATATGTTGGGGTAGAGCAAAGCTGGAACAAGTTTTACATATCCAATAAAATTTTGGTTGACTTATTTCCTCAGCTAACACTGTTACGGGTTCTTTCTTTGAGTCGTTTTGATATAAGTGAGGTACCGGATTCCATTTGTAGTTTTGGACCATGTGAGGTATCTTAATTTGTCTCGAACAAATATCTCAAAGTTACCAGAGAATGTTGGTAATCTTTACAATTTACAAACATTGATCGTTTTTGGTTGTAAGAGGTTGAGTACATTGCCTAAAAGCTTCCTAAAGCTCAAAAAGTTGAGGCATTTTGACATCAGGGATACTCCACTTTTAGAGAAGCTACCCTTGGGGATTGGTGAGTTAAGAAACCTTCAAAACTCTCACCAAGATTATCATTGGAGGTGATGGTGAATTTGCATAACCGAGCTTAAGGGATTAAGGAATCTCCATGGAGAAATTTCCATCGAGGGGTTGAACAAAGTGCAAAGCTCAATGCATGCACGAGAGGCAAACTTATTATTAAAAGGGATTAATAAGTTGGAGTTGAAATGGGATGATGGTTCTATAAG
>NW_023395538.1:0-51745 GCF_002127325.2 Helianthus annuus | reverse complement strand
TTCATTTTCGTATCTATAAATCGAACCTTATACTTATTTTATTTGACAAGTTGATTTTATACTTAAATAAATTATATTATTAGTTTACATTATAAAAGCGATTAACCTGGACCGAATCCTTATCCTTTTGGAACCGACTTGAAACGTTTGAACCGAAGCCCATGTCTCGCTAGTCGACCCAACCTACTCGCGTAACCCGAAACCTACGAGGTTCAAATCATAGCACGTATAAGTTATATTTACATTACTAACATAATACACACATATATTAGTATTCAGTAAAAAAAATTAAAAAAAAACACAAATAAGAAAAGTCATGTATGCAAAACATGAACTTCCATTTGCCATTTTCTTGTTTCAAGTTTTCACCTCACACTTGCCCATCTACTTACGACACAAAGGCAGCCCAAATCCCCTCCCCATTTATTGGATACCTTCGGCCCACATGCAACTCCCCAAACCGCCCCAACCATGTTCCCTTTAAAAAAAATATATATGTAAATTGCATAATATGTGAAACCTCTCAACCCTAACTCCAAAAACCTGCAATCGTACCCAGCCGTTTTCCCTCCTAACTTCCTGTTGTCGCAAGCAAGAACCCCAAAAGGACTCTTTCACGACTTCAGTTCAAGTTCTAGCAGCGGCTTGCATCATCTCCTAAACCTTGGTAACGTTATAATCTTTGATCCATGACGTAAAACTTTTCTTAATTAATTCTTCCTAGCTGTGTTTTTAGGAATCGACCGTGATATTTAGCGTTGTGATAACTAATTGAAGTTTAAGGGTACTGGATGTATTTGTTATTGATGCTACATATTGAATCGTGTGCTTTGTGAGGTTTTAATGTTCATACGTGAGGTTTATAGGGTTATACTAGTTGTGTTTCTGAAGTTGTTAACGATTCTGGATGTTTGAGATGGCAAATTATAGTCAATTGTTCATAAAAACCACATAATAAGGCTAGTAATATTGTTCTTATATGGATAGACTCATGTGTGTGGAGTAGGGTTGGTATGTTTGATGATTTTGACAATTTGTATGATGAATCTGATATAAGTGACTTCTAACCTGATGTGAATGACGGATTATGTTCATATGATCATAAAAGCATGTTAAGAAAACTTGGAAACTCGTTTTATTAAAGTGTTCGTAACGAAAACGGAATCTGTCCATCAGTTACAGCCGACTTCAGTTGGCTTTAATGGGGTCATAATTTAATGAAATCTGGATTTTCTTGAGTCTATAACGTGCTATTTCGAAATACGCTTCTAATGGCGCTGAAATCATGATTTTTGGACATCGTTTGCTATTTTAAACTTATTATTTCATTTCAGCAATTAAAGCTGTGTTTTTCTGCAGAAAACGCAGCTCATGTTTCGTGTCATAACTTGGCATGTGTTTACTATTTAGACTTGAAAATTTTACTATAGAAAATATGCGAGTGAGTTGTAATTCTCCAACTGGAATTTCTTCAATCGGACTTACGATGAATTTTAAATGAATTTTTCCGTGGACTGCAGTCAGAAAGTGACGAATCTGATTGCAGTCCGGTAAATGAATTTTATAAAACAATTGGTGATGAATTGGATCCCGAGATTTTGACACAATAATATTTGGATCAGTTAACACATTCTGTATTTTTTTTAGAATTTTGTTGTACACGAACTATTCCGGATAACAATCCGAAAACTACCGAAAATGCACTATATGGCTGAATATTTATTGAAGAGTATTTTAGGTCTTTTGTGACACTTGTGTTGTCGCTAAGCTATGTCGTGATAAATACATGATATTGGTATTGTATGATAAAATGTGCTACGTGCTAGATACGTGTAGGATTCGTGTTTCTGCGTGAGCACACCCACTAACCCTTAGACGGTAATCATGTTAGGACATGATTGACTGGTTCCACCTCACGTATTTCTTTCCATAATTTAATCTGCCGAGCTAATCTAAGGTGAGTTCACTGCTCTTTTTCCAAGCATGCATCCCGGGGAGGGATATCGGGTAACGTTCCAGGGAGGAACGCTTGTTTATTGGGATGTTTGTTATTACACTCCGTTTCTATAACATAAGACCCCTTACATCTACGGATAGTTGCCAGGGAGGCAATGAGGTTATTAGTTGATAGCGCTATTAGGTTTAACAAACCTTTCATCGTGTCGTTCGAACGGGCGTGTACTAATGGACTATGGGCAAAGGGTCAATGCTGATAGACATTGACTTAGGGCACCTCTTTCATTTTCGTAGCAGTCGATACACACGGTTTGGTAACACATGGGAAGCCCCCACTAATCTTCGCACACATGTCTGGGAGACCGCGATACGAATTAATACGATACATGGTTTACAAAACGAACATATGGCTTACGAAACGAATACTATAACTAAACAACCAACTGTGAACTCGCTCAACTTTGTTGTTGACTCGTTGTTACATGCCTTGCAGGTCGTTAGGTACTCATGGAGCTTGCACAGGGAGGCGCGGTCGTTGTGGGACTTGGCAGTGTGTGCCATGCTAGAACATTACTTTATTTCGTACTTGATACTTACTTTGGGTTTTACAATTATGCTTCCGCTAAACACTTAACTATGTTTTGATTTGAAACACCTTTCATATTGCGTGGTTGAATTTTACTTATTACTTGTTATGTTCAATATGATTGGTGGCTTGATCCTGGTCAGTCACGCCTCCATGTGGTGGTACTCCGCGTGTGGTTTTTTTGGGGGTGTAACAGATTGGTATCAGAGCCATTGGTTGTAGTGAACTTGGTTTTAATAAGGGGGAAAAGTTTTTGTTAAAACCAGACTATAACCTGTACAGTGCTCAACGATCCACAACGACGCCTCGCTCCACGTGCAAGACTCAACATTCTAGGTGGTATGGTTTATGCTTTTATTGCCTACTTGCTAGTTACATAGAATTTTGCTCATGTATGCTTAGATAAACGTAGCAAATGTTGTTTAAAACACATGTGTGCTTACTCTCTTCTGTTATCGCACTTTTGCGAACCTCTCTCACTCATGTTTCCCTTTTGTTATGAAGATCATGAGCGCACGTGTTAACATGACTCAAGCCCAGTTGATGGCTCTGATTAACGAACAAGTTGCCGCGACACTTGCAGCCGCACAAGCAGGAGGTATACCCTGCAGTGGTAACTCACACTAGGATATTTAGATCCTACACTCCTAAACCAACTCTTGTGTTTAACCTTGTCCTGCTCTTTTACACAACAGGTCAGATCGCTCAGCCACCTGCATGCACCTTCAAGACTTTCATGGGCTGTCGTCCTAGTACTTTCAGTGGCACTGAAGGGGTAGTTGGACTCCTCCACTGGTTCGAGAATCTCGAGTCAGTCTTCGAAATGTGTGAATGCCCTGAGGCTCGTAGGGTGAAGTACGCCACTGGTACTCTCGAAGGCGTTGCATTGACTTGGTGGAACGCACAAGTGCAAATGTTGGGGCTGGTAGCTGCCAATGCCACCCCATGGAACGACTTTAAGGAACTAATCAAGCGGGGATACTGTAGTCGTGATGACATCCACAAGTTGGAAGTGGAGTTCTTTAACCTGAAGATGACAGGGTCAGAAATAGAGGCGTATACGAAAAGGTCAAACGAGCTGGCCATCTTGTGTCCAACTATGGTGGATCCTCCCATCAAGCGTATCGAGCTGTATCTCAGGGGTCTTATGCCAGAAATTCAAAGCCATGTGACTTCGGCTAACCTTGCTACCATCCAAGATGTTACTCGCCTTGCTCATCGTCTCACAGACCAGGCAGTGGAACAGAACAGGCTTCCTAAGCATATCGGTGCTACTACTACTACTACTTCTGCTACTCCCAGTGATAACAAGCAAAAATGGGATGGAGTCTCCAGCAGGGGTTCGACTTCAGTTCAGTCCCAAGCTCAGTAGCGAAAGATTGATGACTATTAGAGCCCTAGTCAGCAATCTTCTGGTAGTCAAAGGCAGGGTGGATATCGAGGAAACCTCCCGAAGTGCAACACATGCAATAGGAACCACAATGGCCAGTGCAACAAGGGTCGTTGTCAGAGGTGTCTCAAGATGGGTCATGAAGCTAAGGATTGCAGGAGCTCACGACCTGCGAATCAGAACCAACAACAACAACCACCAGCTCCACAGAACCAGCAACAGCAGCAGCAGGGTAACAACAAAGGATGCTTTCAGTGTGGTGCTGAACACCATTTCAAAAGAGACTGCCCCCAGCTGAATCAGAATCAGAACAACAACAACCAAGGAAATGGGAACAACAATGGGGGTAACAACGACGGCAATGGTACTAGGGGACGTGTCTTCGTGATCGGTCAGGGTGAGTTCCTACTTGACGACTTTTATGTTACTGTTTTATTTGATTCGGATGCCGATACTAGTTTCGTGTCTTTAAAAGTTAGTCAAATGCTTAATCGTACCCCAACACTTTTGAACACCAAGCACATAGTAGAACTAGCAAACGGTAAAAGTCTAGAGGCCACACACATAGTTTAGGGTTGCAATCTTGTTCTTGTTGATCAGACCTTTTCTATCGACCTCATTCCTATCGTTCTGCGGAATTTCGGGACGAAATTCCAAACCAACGGGGGGGATGATGTGACACCCCACGAAAACGCTCAACCACACTAGCTTCTTCAGCAACTGCATGTAAAATTTCGGGACGAAATTTCTTTCAACATGGGGATGATGTGACAGCTTGTAACTTCGAGGTATAAACCGTTCATTTTCGTATCTATAAATCGAACCTTATACTTATTTTATTTGACAAGTTAATTTTATACTTAAATAAATTATATTACTAGTTTACATTTTAAAAGCGATTAACCTGGACCGAATCCTTATCCTTTTGGAACCGACTCGAACCGTTTGAACTGAAGCCCATGTCTCGCTGGTCGACCCAACCTACTCGCGTAACCCGAAACCTATGAGCTTCAAATCATAGCACGTATATGTTATATTTACATTACTAACATAATATACACATATAATAGTATTTAGTAAAATATAAAAAAAAAACAAATAAGAAAAGTCATGTATGCAAAACGTGAACTTCCATTTGCCATTTTCTTGTTTCAAGTTTTCACCTCACACTTGCCCATCTACTTACGACACAAAGGCAGCCCAAATCCCCTCCCCATTTATTGGATACCTTCAGCCCACATGCAACTCCCCAAACCGCCCCAACCATGTTCCCTTTAAAAAAATATATATGTAAATTGCATGATATGTGAAACCTCTCAACCCTAACTCCAAAAACCTGCAATCGTACCCAGCCGTTTTCCCTCCTAACTTCCTGTTGTCGCAAGCAAGAACCCCAAAAGGACTCTTTCACGACTTCGGTTCAAGTTCTAGCAGCGGCTTGCATCATCTCCTAAACCTTGGTAACGTTATAATCTTTGATCCATGACGTAAAACTTTTCTTAATTAATTGTTCTTAGTTGTGTTTTTAGGAATCGACTGTGATATTTAGCATTGTGATAACTAATTGTAGTTTAAGGGTACTGGATGTATTTGTTATTGATGCTACATATTGAATCGTGTGCTTTGTGAGGTTTTAATGTACATACGTGAGGTTTATAGGGTTATACTAGCTGTGTTTCTGAAGTTGTTAATGATTCTGGATGTTTGAGATGGCAAATTATAGTCTATTGTTCATAAAAACCACATAATAAGGCTAGTAATATTGTTCTTATATCGATAGACTCATGTGTGTGGAGTAGGGTTGGTACTTTTGATGATTTTGACAATTTGTATGATGAATCTGATATAAGTGACTTCTAACCTGATGTGAATGGCAGATTATGTTCATATGATTACAAAAGCATGTTAAGAAAACTTGGAAACTCGTTTTATTAAAGTGTTCGTAACGAAAACGGAATCTGTCCATCAGTTACAGCCGACTTCAGTTGGCTGTAACGGGGTCATAATTTAACGAAATCTGGATTTTCTTGAGTCTATAACGTGCTATTCGAAATACGCTTCTAATAGCGTTGAAATCATGATTTTTGGAAATCGTTTGCTATTTTAAACTTATTATTTCGTTTCAGCAATTAAAGCTGTGTTTTTCTGCAGAAAACGCAGCTCATGTTTCATGTCATAACTTGGTATGTGTTTACTATTTAGATTTGAAAATTTTACTGTAGAAAATATGCGAGTGAGTTGTAATTCTCCAACAGGAATTTCGTCAATCGGACTTACGATGAATTTTAAATGAATTTTTCCGTGGACTGCAGTCAGAAAGTGACGAATCTGATTGCAGTCTGGTAAATGAATTTTATAAAATAATTGGTGATGAATTGAATCCCGAGATCTTGACACAATAATATTTGGATCAGTTAACACATTCTGTATTTTTTTTGGAATTTTGTTGTACACGAACTATTCCGGATAACAATCCGAAAACTGCCGAAAATGCACTATATGGCTGAATATTTATTGAAGAGTATTTTAGGTCTTTTGAGACACTTGTGTTGTCGCTAAGCTATGTCGTGATAAATACATGATATTGGTATTGTATGATAAAATGTGCTACATGCTAGATACGTGTAGGATTCGTGTTTCCGCGTGAGCACACCCACTAACCCTTAAACGGTAATCATGTTAGGACGTGATTGACTGGTTCCACCTCATGTATTTCTTTCCATAATTTAATATGCCGAGCTAATCTAAGGTGAGTTCACTGCTCTTTTTCCAAGCACGCATCCCGGGGAGGGATATCGGGTAACGTTCTGGGGAGGAACACTTGTTTATTGGGATGTTTGTTATTACACTCTGTTTCTATCACATAAGACCCCTTACATCTACCGATAGTTGCCGGGGAGGCAACGAGGTTATTAGTTGATAGCGCTATTAGGTTTAACAAACCTCACACCATGTCGTTCGAACGGGCGTGTACTAATGGACTATGGGCAAAGGGTCAATGCTGATAGACATTGACTTAGGGCACCTCTTACATTTTCGTAGCAGTCGATACACACGGTCTGTTAACACATGGGAAGCCCCCAATAATCTTCGCACACATGTCTGGGAGACCGCGATACGAATTAATACGATACATGGTTTACAAAACAAACATATGTTTTACGAAACGAATACTATAACTAAAAAACCAACTGTGAACTCGCTCAACTTTGTTGTTGACTCATTGTTACATGCCTTGCAGGTCGTTAGGTACTCATGGAGCTTGCACAGGGAGGCGCGGTCGTTGTGGGACTTGGCAGTGTGTGCCATGCTAGAAACATTACTTTATTTCGTACTTAATACTTACTTTGGGTTTTACAATTATGCTTCCGCTAAACACTTAACTATGTTTTGATTTGAAACACCTTTCATATTGCGTGGTTGAATTTTACTTGTTACTTGTTATGTTCAATATGATTGGTGGCTTGATCCTGGTCAGTCACGCCTCCATGCGGTAGTACTCCGCGTGTGGTTTTTTTGGGGGTGTGACATTTTTACTCTCTTCTCGAGGTTCTCGGCATTGAAAAATCTTCGTAATCTAAATCACACGTGTATATGTTGACATTTAAGAGATATACAGTCAAGAAAATCAAGAACAATGGTGATATATACGGGGATTAGACACAAAAAAACACTCAACAAATGGCTACGAATTAAGGAATGTGTTTAGTGACGGCATCAGATTCCGAATTGATGGAGAAAGGTCTGTTGGCAAGAAAAGTTGCTTCTAGGAGGTTGTCAAGTGTTTTCGCTCGATGATTCCATTCTTGGGAGGTTGGTTTGGCCCTTGTTCCTGTAACTCGAATCCTAGCCCGGTATATCCGATTTTAATTTTACACCATTGTGAACCTTACGCCTTTTCTACTCTCTTATCGAGTTTCGCGGCATTGAAAAATCTTTGTACACTAAATCACACGTGTATATGTTGACATTTAAGAGATATACAGTCAAGAAAATCAAGGGCAATGGTGATATATATGCGGATTAGACACAAAAAAAAACACTCAACAAATGGCTACAATTTAAGGAATGTGTTTAGTGACGACATCGGATTCCGAATTGATGGAGAAAGGTCTGGTGGCAAGAAAAGCTACTTCTAGGAGGATGTCAAGTGTTTTCGCTTGACGATTCCATTCTTGGGTGGTTGGTTTTGCCCTTGTTCCTGTAAATCGAATCCTAGCCAGGTATATCCCATTTTAATTTTACACCATTGTGAACCTTACACCTTTTTTACTCTCCGATCAAGGTTCTCGGTATAAACTAAATCACACGTGTATATGTTGACATTTAAGAGATATACAGTCAAGAAAATCAAGGACAATGGTGATATATATGCGGATTAGACACCAAAAAAAACACTCAACAAATGGTTACGATTTAAGGAATGTGTTTAGTGACGGCATCAGATTCCTAATTGATGGAGAAAGGTCTAGTGGCAAGAAAAGCTGCTTCTAGGAGGTTGTCAAGTGTTTTCGCTTGACGATTCCATTCTTGGGTGGTTGGTTTGGCCCTTGTTCCTGTAATTCGATCCCTAGCCCGGTATATCCCATTTTAATTTTACACCATTGTGAACCTTACACCTTTTTTACTCTCTGATCGAGGTTCTCGGCGTTGAAAAATCTTCGTAAACTAAATCACGCGTGTATATGTTGACATTTAAGAGATATACAGTCTAGAAAATCAAGGGCAATGGTGATATATATATGGATTAGACACAAAAAAAACACTCAACAAATGGCAGCAATTTAAGGAATGTGTTTAGTGACGGCATCAGATTCCTAATTGATGGATAAAGGTCTAGTGGCAAAAAAAGCTGCTTCTAGGAGGTCGTCAAGTGTTTTCGCTCTACGATTCCAGTCTTTGCTGGTTGGTTTGGCCCTTGTTCCTGTAACTCGAATCCTTGCCCGGTATATCCCATTTTAATTTTACTCCATTGTGAACCTTACGCCTTTTCTACTCTCTTCTCGAGGTTCTCGGCATTGAAAAATCTTCGTAAACTAAATCACACGTGTATATGTTGACATTTAAGAGATATACAGTCAAGAAAATCAAGGACAATGGTGATATATATCTGGATTAGACACAAAAAAAAAACACTCAACAAATGGCTACGATTTAAGGAATGTGTTTAGTGACGGCATCAGATTCCTAATTGATGGTGAAAGGTCTGTTGGCAAGAAAAGTTGCTTCTAGGAGGTTGTCAAGTGTTTTCGCTCGATGATTCCATTCTTGGGTGGTTCGTTTGGCCCTTGTTCCTGTAAGTCGAATCCTAGCCCGGTATATCCGATTTTAATTTTACACCATTGTGAACCTTACGCCTTTTCAACTCTCTTATCGAGGTTTGCGGCATTGAATAATCTTTGTACACTAAATCACACGTGTATATGTTGACATTTAAGAGAAATACAGTCAAGAAAATCAAGGGCAATGGTGATATATTTGCGGATTAGACACCAAAAAAACACTCAACAAATGGCTACAATTTAAGGAATGTGTTTAGTGACGGCATCGGATTCCGAATTGATGGAGAAAGGTCTGGTGGCAAGAAAAGCTACTTCTAGGAGGATGTCAAGTGTTTTCGCTTGACGATTCCATTCTTGGGTGGTTGGTTTTGCCCTTGTTCCTGTAACTCGAATCCTAGCCAGCTATATCCCATTTTAATTTGACACCATTGTAAACCTTACACCTTTTTTTACTCTCCGATCAAGGTTCTCGGCATTAAAAAATCTTTATAAACTAAATCACACGTGTATATGTTGACATTTAAGAGATATACAGTCAAGAAAATCAAGGACAATGGTGATATATATGTGGATTAGACACCAAAAAAAAACACACTCAACAAATAGCTAAGATTTAAGGAATGTGTTAAGTGACGGCATCAGATTCCTAATTGATGGAGAAAGGTCTAGTGGCAAGAAAAGCTGCTTCTAGGAGGTTGTAAAGTGTTTTCGCTTAACGATTCCATAATTGGGTGGTTGGTTTGGCCCTTGTTCCTGTAACTCGAATCCTAGCCCGGTATATCCCATTTTAATTTTACACCATTGTGAACCTTACACCTTTTTTACTCTCTGATCGAGGTTCTCGGCGTTGAAAAATCTTCGTAAACTAAATTACACGTGTATATGTTGACATTTAAGAGATATACAGTCAAGAAAATCATGGGCAATGGTGATATATACGCGGATTAGACACAAAAAAAACACTCAACAAATGGCAGCAATTTAAGGAATGTGTTTAGTGACGGCATCAGATTCCTAATTGATGGATAAAGGTCTGGTGGCAAGAAAAGCTGCTTCTAGGAGGTTGTCAAGTGTTTTCGCTCTACGATTCCATTCTTGGGTGGTTGGTTTGACCCTTGTTCCTGTAACTCGAATCCTAGCCCGGTATATCTCATTTTAATTTTACACCATTGTGAACCTTATGCCTTTTTACTCTCTGATCGAGGTTCTCGGCATTGAAAAATCTTCGTAAACTAAATCACACGTGTATATGTTGACATTTAAGAGATATACAGTCAAGAAAATCAAGGGCAATTGTGATATATATGCGGATTGGAAACCAAATAAAACACTCAACAAATGGCTACAATTTAAGGAATGTGTTTTACGTAGGCATCAGATTCCTAATTGATGGTGAAAGGTCTGGTGGCAAGAAAAGCTGCTTCTAGGAGGTTGTCAAGTGTTTTTGCTCTACGATTCCATTCTTTGGTGGTTGGTTTGGCCCTTGTTCCTGTAACTCGAATCTTTGCTCGGTATATCCCATTTTAATTTTACTCCATTGTGAACCTTACGCCTTTTTCACTCTCTAATCGAGGTTCTCAGCATTGAAAAATCTTCGTAAACTAAATCACACGTGTATATGTTGACATTTAAGAGATATACATTCAAGAAAATCAAGGGCAATGGTGATATATAGGCGGATTAGAAACCCAAAAAAAAAACACTTAACAAATGGCTACAATTTAAGGAATGTGTTTAGTGACGGCATCAGATTCCTAATTGATGGAGAAAGGTCTGGTGGCAAGAAAAGCTGCATCAAGGAGGTTGTCAACTGTTCTCGCTAGACGATTCCAATCTTGGGTGGTTGGTTTGGCCTTTGTTCCGGTATCTCGAATCCTAGCCCGGTATATCCCATTTTAATTTTACACCATTGTGAAGCTTACGCCTTTTTTACCCTCTGATCGAGGTTCTCGGCATTGAAAAATCTTCGTAAACTAAATCACACGTGTATATGTTGACATTTAAGAGATATACAGTCAAGAAAATCAAGGGCAATGGTGATATATATGCAGATTAGACACAAAAAAAAACTCAACTAATGGCTACAATTTTAGGAATGTGTTTAGTGACGGCATCAGATTCCTAATTGATGGAGAAAGGTCTGGTGGCAAGAAAAGTTGCTTCTAGGAGGTTGTCAAGTGTTTTCGCTCGTCGATTCCGTTCTTGGGTGGTTGGTTTGGCCCTTGTTCCTGTAACTCGAATCCTAGCCCGCTTTATCCCATTTTAGTTTTACACCATTGTGAACCTTACGCCTTTTTTACTCTCTGATCGAGGTTCTCGCCATTTTAAAATCTTCGTAAGCTAAATCACACGTGTATATGTTGGCATTTAAGAGATATATAGTCAAGAAAATCAAGGGCAATGGTGATATATATGCGGATTAGACACCAAAAAAACACTCAACAAATGGCTACAATTTAAGGAATGTGTTTAGTGACGGCATCAGATTCCTAATTGATGGAGAAAGGTCTGGTGGAAAGAAAAGCTGCTTCTAGGAGGTTGTCAAGTGTTTTCGCTCGACGATTCCATTCTTGGGTGGTTGGTTTGGCCCTTGTTCCTGTAACTCGAATCCTAGCCCGGTATATCTCATTTTAATTTTACACCATTGTGAACTTTATGCCTTTTTTACTCTCTGATCGAGGTTCTCGGCATTGAAAAATCTTCGTAAACTAAATCACACGTGTATATGTTGACATTTAAAAGATATACAGTCAAGAAAATCAAGGGCAATGGTGATATATATGCGAATTAGACACCAAAAAAAACACTTAACAAATGGCTACAATTTAAGGAATGTGTTTAATGAAGGCATCAGATTCCTAATTGATGGAGAAAGGTCTGGTGGCAAGAAAAGCTGCTTCTAGGAGGTTGTCAAGTGTTTTCGCTCTATGATTCCATTCTTGGGTGGTTGGTTTGGCCCTAGTTCCTGTCACTCGAATCCTTGCCCGGTATATCCCATTTTAATTTTACACCATTGTGAACCTTACACCATTGTGAACCTTACGCCTTTTTTACACTCAACAAATGGCTACAATTTAAGGAATGTGTTTAATGAAGGCATCAGATTCCTAATTGATGGAGAAAGGTCTGGTGGCAAGAAAAGCTGCTTCTAGGAGGTTGTCAAGTGTTTTCGCTCTATGATTCCATTCTTGGGTGGTTGGTTTGGCCCATGTTCCTGTAACTCGAATCCTTGCCCGGTATATCTCATTTTAATTTTACACCATTGTGAACCTTACGCCTTTTCTACTCTCTTCTCGAGGTTCTCGGCATTGAAAAATCTTCGTAAACTAAATCACACGTGTATATGCTGACATTTAAGAGATATACAGTCAAGAAAATCAAGGGCAATGGTGATATATATGCAGATTAGACACAAAAAAAACACTCAACTAATGGCTACAATTTTAGGAATGTGTTTAGTGATGGCATCAGATTCCTAATTGATGGAGAAAGGTCTGGTGGCAAGAAAAGTTGCTTCTAGGAGGTTGTCAAGTGTTTTCGCTCGACGATTCCGTTCTTGGGTGGTTGGTTTGGCCCTTGTTCCGGTAACTCGAATCCTAGCCCGGTTTATCCCATTTTAATTTTACACCATTGTGAACCTTACGCCTTTTATACTCTCTGATCGAGGTTCTCGCCATTTAAAAATCTTCGTAAACTAAATCACACGTGTATATGTTGGCATTTAAGAGATATACAGTCAAGAAAATCAAGGGCAACAGTGATATATTTACGGATTAGACACCAAAAAAAACACTCAACAAATGGCTACAATTTAAGGAATGTGTTTAGTGACGACATCAGATTCCTATTTGATGGAGAAAGGTCTGGTGGAAAGAAAAGCTGCTTCTAGGAGGTTGTCAAGTGTTTTCGCTCGACGATTCCATTCTTGGGTGGTTGGTTTGGCACTTGTTCCTGTAACTCGAATCCTAGCCCGGTATATCCCATTTTAATTTTACACCATTGTGAACCTTAGGCCTTTTTTACTCTCTACTCGAGGTTCTCGGCATCGAAAAATCTTCGTAAACTAAATCACAGATGTATATGTTGAATTTAAGTGATATACAGTAAAGAAAATCAAGGGCAATGGTGACATACATGCGGATTAAACACCAAAAAAAAAAAAACACTCAACAAATGGCTACAATTTAAGGAATGTGTTTAGTGACGGCATCAGATTCTAATTCCTAATTGAAGGAGAAAGGTCCGGTGGCAAGAAAAGCTGCTTCAAGGAGGTTGTCAAGTGTTTTCGCTCGACGATTCTATTCTTGGGTGGTTGGTTTGGCCCTTGTTCCGGTAACTCGAATCCTAGCCCGGTATATCCCATTTTAATTTTACACCATTGTGAACCTTACGCCTTTTTTACCCTCTGATCGAGGTTCTCGGCATTGAAAAATCTTTGTAAACTAAATCACACGTGTATATGTTGACATTTAAGAGATATACAGTCAAGAAAATCAAGGGCAATGGTGATATATATGCAGATTAGACACAAAAAAAACACTCAACTAATGGCTACAATTTTAGGAATGTGTTTAGTGATGGCATCAGATTCCTAATTGATAGAGAAAGGTCTGGTGGCAAGAAAAGTTGCTTCTAGGAGGTTGTCAAGTGTTTTCGCTCGACGATTCCATTCTTGGGTGGTTGGTTTGGCCCTTGTTCCGGTAACTCGAATCCTAGCCCGGTATATCCCATTTTAATTTTACACCATTGTGAACCTTACACCTTTTTTACCCTCTGATCGAGGTTCTCGGCATTGAAAAATCTTTGTAAACTAAATCACACGTGTATATGTTGACATTTAAGAGATATACAGTCAAGAAAATCAAGGGCAATGGTGATATATATGCAGATTAGACACAAAAAAACACTCAACTAATGGCTACAATTTTAGGAATGTGTTTAGTGATGGCATCAGATTCCTAATTGATGGAGAAAGGTCTGGTGGCAAGAAAAGTTGCTTCTAGGAGGTTGTTAAGTGTTTTCGCTTGACGATTCCGTTCTTGGGTGGTTGGTTTGGCCCTTGTTCCGGTAACTCGAATCCTAGCCCGGTTTATCCCATTTTAATTTTACACCATTGTGAACCTTACGCCTTTTATACTCTCTGATCGAGGTTCTCGCCATTTAAAAATCTTCGTACACAAAATCACACGTGTATATGTTGGCATTTAAGAGATATACAGTCAAGAAAATCAAGGGCAATGGTGATATATTTGCGGATTAGACACCAAAAAAAACACTCAACAAATGGCTACAATTTAAGGAATGTGTTTAGTGACGACATCAGATTCCTATTTGATGGAGAAAGGTCTGGTGGAAAGAAAAGCTGCTTCTAGGAGGTTGTCAAGTGTTTTCACTCGACGATTCCATTCTTGGGTGGTTGGTTTGGCACTTGTTCCTGTAACTCGAATCCTAGCCCGGTACATCCCATTTTAATTTTACACCATTGTGAAACTTATGCCTTTTTACTCTCTGATCGAGGTTCTCGGTATTGAAAAATCTTCGTAAACTAAATCACACATTTATATGTTGACATTTAGGAGATATACAGTCAAGAAAATCAAGGACAATGGTGATATATATGTGGATTAGACACCAAAAAGAAAAAAACACTCAACAAATGGCTACAATTTAAGGAATGTGTTTAGTGACGGCATCAGATTCCTAATTGATGGAGAAAGTTCTGGTGGCAAGAAAAGCTGCTTCTAGGAGGTTGTCAAGTGTTTTCGCTCGAAGATTCCATACTTGGGTGGTTGGTTTAGCCCTTGTTCCTGTAACTCGAATCCTAGCCCGGTATATCCCATTTTAATTTTACACCATTGTGAACCTTACGCCTTTTTTACTCTCTGATCGAGGTTCTCGGCATTGAAAAATCTTCGTAAACTAAATCACACTTGTATATGTTGACATTTAAGAGATATACAGTCTAGAAAATCAAGGGCAATGGTGATATATATGCGGATTAGACACCAAAAAGAAAAAAACGCTCAACAAATGGCTACAATTTAAGGAATGTGTTTAGTGATGGCATCAGATTCCTAATTGATGGAGAAAGGTCTGGTGGTAAGAAAAGCTGCTTCAAGGAGGTTGTTGTGACAACCTGAGTTTCTGACTTTCACTTTCACACTTATTGCACGTTGATTTTGACCGCTTAATTGTTTGACTTGTTGACTTGTAACTGTATACGTTATATGATAATGAAACGCGTTGTGGTTATTGCATGTATGTGATTGTATTTTAAAATGAGACTTAGTAGAAAACCATTAACGGTTTACACATGTAAAGGCTCGACGAAACACAAGATGTGTTTCGCCAATAAATACGCGACGAAACAAAAGCTTGTTTCGCCATTTCAATTTCTACGAAACAGAAATGTTCCGCCAGCCCTGTTCACCGCAAAGCCCAATATGGGCCCAAAACTCTTATGCGTAATTATATAATTAGTTTAGGTGAGCGGTTATCAAAAACTCTAAAACCCTAGATCTATCCATCCCTGCAACCGACGGCATCAACATCACCAGTGAATTATTCGGACCCTTTGTTCAAGTTACCATACATCTCGGTCAGTAAACGGAATCATTACTACTTTTATTATGATTGATCAATATCCTTAGCTTTGCATGTGTGATGTCTTGAGAAGGTAACCCATCGGATAAGGATCCTTCATAATTGACGGCTATTATTCTTATACTTGCGTGTAATTGTCAGAAGCATGTGTTTGTTATTTGAGTTTTAAATTGCATATGCGGAATGCCCACTGGTTGAATTGTCGGCTGCATCATTATTGGTCTAACCAAAAAAATAAATAAATAAATAAATAGAACACACTAAACACTCAAATATATCAAAGGTCAATTGTGCATACATGTGATATATTTTTTTTATATTGTCGGCCACTGTATATTCTTGGTCCAATAACATTGTTGCAAAACTTTACTCATATTAGGCTTGCACGTTGAGTTGTTGGTTTATGTGTGATTAATATTGTGAGTCAATTAATATCGTGAATGTGTGGGTGCCATTGGAAAAATTTTCGGTTGGAACAAGAATGGCCCAATCAAGATAGTAGCACCATTTCACCAAAAGTCAGATCATGTGGGGTGGTCGGCAATTATTGATAAAGGAGGAATCAATCAACTGAATTATATGGGGGGTCCAATGAGGTTTGGCGGCGGCTGATGGATGTCGGCCGCTTGGCTTTTAGTTTTTTTTTTTGTTTGTTGTGATGTTGTTTGTTACTTGCTAGATCAGTTAAGGTTCGACGAAACAAGAGTGTGTTTCGCCAAAGGGGATCTTGACGAAACAGAAAGTGTTTCGCCAAGGATATGTTGATGAATTAGAGGGGGTGTTTCGCCAAGGGTAGTTGGCGAAACAGAATGTGTCTCGTCAATTATGTGTTCCGCAAAAACCTGTGTTTCGCCAATTTGAATACTTTGCACAGTAACCTGATTTAACTCTGTTAAATGTTAACTGGATTGATTAACTGCTGTTAAGTGATATGCTTGACTTGTATGATATTGAATACATGTTTAGTACTTCTATGATTATACCTACGTGCCAACTTTGTCAATACAAACTGATTGTGTATACGTGCATACTTTAGGACGTGATTGATTTACTTTGAGCACTTACTTAGCATACCGAGCAAACCAAGGTGAGTTCACACTCTTACTAAGGCATGGGATTCCCAGGGCTTGGGAATGGGATTAAAGGAATGAGTTTGAATGGATACGTACTTACACTGTTACTAGACTACCTACCATCGTCCTCGGTTGTGCAGGACCCATACGTAAAACCTACGTATACTTAAGCTACTCACTGTCCTCAGGTTGCGAAGGACACTCACGTAAAACCTACGTGAACATATACTCACTACTGCCTCGGTTGTGTCAGGCACTTACGTAAAACCTACGTAAACCCCTGCGTACCCCTATCCTCGGTTGTGAAGGATACTTACGTAAAACCTACGTAAATTTGTACGTATTGCTATTCTCGGGATATGTAGAACACTTATGGTTACGAATAGTCTAGTGGTTATACAACATGGGAAGCCCCCACCAATAGAACGTACTATCGGCCCAGTAGAGCCACATGTTACAAACGAACTTACTATTACGCATTTACTTTCTGTGAACTCGCTCAACTAGTTGTTGATCCTCTGTTACATGCCTTGCAGGTCGTTAGATACATGGAGCTTGCACAGGGAGGAGCTGGTCGTTGTGGGCTTGGATCGTGATTGTCTTGTTAAACACTTATGACATTTGATACTTTATTATGATGGGTTTTATTTATACGCTTCCGCTAAACAATGATAACTTACTTATGTTTTGGAACACCTTTCATATGGATTTGGTTTGGTTTAATAGCAGTTACTTTTACTATATATATTGTTCTATATGATTGGTGGCTTGATCCTCGTCATTCACGCTCCCAAGCGGTGATACTCTGCAGGTGGATTTTGGGGGTGTGACAGATTGGTATCAAAGCCATTGGTTATAGAGAACTTGGTTTTAATATGGGAAAACATTTTATTAAAACCAGACTATAACCAGAACAGTGCTCTCAACGATCCACAACGACGCTTCGCTCCACGTGCAAGACTCAACATCCTAGGTAATAAGGTTTATGTTTATTGCCTACATGCTAGAATTGCATAGAACTTTGCTCGTAGTATGCTTAGATTACATTGCTCACTACTTGTTATTGCTTGAAAACACTTGTGTGCTTACACTCTTCTGTCATCGCACTATTCGCGAACCTTTCTCACTTATGTTGCCTTTGATGTGAAGATCAATGGCCGGACGTATTAACATGACTCAAGCCCAGTTGACGGCTCTTATCAATGAACAAGTTGCTGCGGCACTTGCAGCTGCAAACGCAGGAGGTATACCCTGCAGTCGTAACTCATCCTAGGATCTTTAGATCCTACGTTCCTAACCAACTCTTATGTTTAACCTCATTCTATTCTTGCACATTAGGTCAACACGTTCAGCAACCTGTGTGTACCTTCAAGAACTTCATGGACTGTCGTCCAAGCACGTTTAGTGGCACTGAAGGAGCGGTTGGACTCCTCCACTGGTTCGAAAAGCTTGAGTCTGTGTTCGAGATGTGTGAATGCCCTGAGGATCGCAGAGTGAAGTACGCCACTGGCACGCTTGAAGGAATTGCGCTAACTTGGTGGAACGCGCAAGTGCAGATTTTAGGGTTGGCAGCTGCTAACGCCACCCCTTGGAACGATTTCAAGGAGCTGATCAAATGGGAATACTGCACTCGGGAAGAGATTCATAAGCTGGAAGACGAGCTTCATTTGAAAATGACTGGATCAGAAATTGAGGTTTACACCAAGAGGTCGAATGAGCTGGCCGTGCTGTGTCCAACTATGGTGGACCCTCCAGTTAAGCGTATTGAGTTGTACCTCAAGGGTTTGGTGCCAGAAATTCAGAGCCATGTAACATCGGCTAATCTTGACAACATCCAGGCTATTCAACGCCTCGCTCATCATCTCACAGATCAGGCAGTGGATCAGAACAGACTGCCTAAGCGTATCAGCGCTACTGCTACCGTTACCACTTCTGCTACACTTGCTACTCACAGTGACAACAAGAGAAAATGGGATGGGGAGTCTAGCAAGGGGTCAGCTTCAGTTCAGTCACAGGTCCAGCAGCGAAAGACTGACAGTTATCAGAGTCCCAGTCAGCACTCTTCAGGCAGTCACAGGCAGGGCGGATATCGAGGGAACCTCCCAAAGTGCAACAACTGTAACAGACACCACAGTGGCCAGTGTAACAAGGGTCGCTGTCAAAGATGCCTCAAGATGGGTCATGAGGCCAAGGATTGTAGAAGCCCTCGGCCAGCAAATCAGAATCAGTAGCAGCCACCGGCACAGCAGAATCAACAGCAGGGCAACAAAGGATGTTTTCATTGTGGTGCAGAAGGTCACTTCAAAAGGCACTGCCCTCAGCTAAACAGGAACCAGAACAACAACTATCACAACAACCAGGGAAATGGCAACAACAACAACGGTGGGAACAACAACGACAATGAAGCAAGGGGTCGTGCATTTGTGTTGGGGCAGGGTGATGCCAAAAATGATCCCAACGTCGTTATGGGTAAGTTTCTTCTCGACGATATTTATGTTACTGTTTTGTTTGATTCGGGTGCGGATACGAGTTATATGTCTTTGAAAATGAGTAAATTGTTAAAACGTACACCAACACCCCTAAGCACCAAACATGTAGTAGAGCTAGCAAATGGTAAAAGTATAGAAGCCACGCATATAGTCAAGGGTTGTAACATTGTTCTAGCGGGTCAGACCTTCTCTATTGATCTCATTCCCATAGTTTTGGGTAGCTTCGATGTAGTCATTGGGATGGATTGGTTATCCCAACAGCAAGCAGAAATCGTATGCAAGGAAAAAGTAATTCGCATTCCTCGTTCTGGTCGAGAACCTCTTGAAGTCCAAGGCGACAAGAGTGGTGCTGTGGTTGGCATCATCTCTTTCTTGAAGGCGCAGAAATGTTTACGAAAGGGGCACACCGCCATTCTGGCACTTGTCACTGACGCATCAGCGAAAGAAAAGAAATTAGAAGATATCCCGGTAGTTCGCGACTATCCTCAAGTGTTTCCTGAAGACTTACCTGGTCTACCGCCTCATCGCCAAGTCGAGTTTCAAATCGAGCTAGCTCCAGGAGCAGCACCTATAGCTCGAGCACCGTATCGTCTAGCTCCAACTGAACTGGAGGAACTGTCTAAGCAACTACAAGAGCTCTTGGATAAGGGCTTCATTCATCCAAGCTCTTCGCCTTGGGGAGCTCCAGTATTATTCGTGAAAAAGAAGGATGGCACTTTCAGAATGTGCATAGACTACCGTGAACTGAACAAGGTCACAGTGAAGAACCGCTATCCTCTTCCTCGTATAGATGACTTATTCGACCAGTTGCAAGGGTCGAGCTACTACTCCAAGATTGATCTAAGGTCTGGTTATCATCAGCTGAGAGTCCGGGATGAGGACGTCTCCAAGACAGCATTCAGAACTCGCTACGGTCACTACGAGTTTCTAGTCATGCCATTTGGACGCGCCTGCAGTTTTCATGGATCTTATGAACAGGGTGTGCAAACCCTATCTAGACAAGTTCGTCATTGTTTTCATCGACGACATTCTGATCTACTCCAAGAGTCAGGAGGAACACGAGCAGCACTTACGTCTTATCTTGGAACTTCTTCGAAAGGAACAACTGTACGCTAAGTTTTCAAAATGCGACTTCTGGCTTCGTGAAGTCCACTTTCTAGGCCACGTGGTAAACAGGGATGGGATTCATGTCGATCCATCCAAGGTAGATTCGATCAGGAACTGGCCTGCACCGCGTACACCAACGGAAATACGCCAATTCTTGGGTTTGGCGGGGTATTACAGACGATTCATTAAAGACTTCTCCAAGATCGCACAACCGCTTACGTTACTGACACAGAAAGGTGTCACCTACCGTTGGGGAGATTCCCAGGAAACCGCTTTCCAGTACCTAAAGGATAGGCTTTGCAGCGCACCTATTCTCTCATTGCCAGAGGGCACGGATGATTTTGTGGTCTATTGTGACGCATCGATACAGGGGCTTGGTTGTGTGTTGATGCAGCGTGATAAAGTTATTGCTTACGCTTCGCGGCAACTCAAAGTTCATGAACGGAACTACACGACGCACGATTTAGAGCTGGGAGCTGTTGTTTTTGCGCTTAAGATATGGCGACACTACCTGTACGGTACCAAGTGCACTATCTACACCGATCACAGGAGTCTCGAGCATATCTTCAAGCAGAAGGAATTGAACATGTGTCAACGACGATGGGTTGAGTTACTTAATGATTACGAATGCGCCATCAAGTACCATCCAGGCAAAGCCAATGTTGTGGCTGACGCCCTCAGTCGGAAAGACACTACACCTAGACGCGTACGAGCTTTGCAGCTCACTATTCAGTCCAGTCTTCCCGCACAGATACGAACTGCTCAGATAGAAGCATTGAAACCTGACAACGTCAAAGCTGAAGCCTTACGCGGCTCAACGCAACGAATGGAACAAAAGGAAGACGGCGCATACTATGTAACGGGGCGTATTTGGGTCCCACTATATGGCGGTTTACGAGAACTTGTGATGGATGAAGCTCATAAGTCTCGCTACTCGATACATCCAGGGTCGGATAAGATGTACCACGACATCAGAACAACATATTGGTGGCCTAGTATGAAAGCCCACATCGCGACTTACGTTGTCAAATGCTTGACATGTGCAAAAGTCAAAGTGGAGTATCAGAAACCAGCGGGCCTACTACAGCAACCCAAAATACCGCAATGGAAATGGGAAGAAATTTCCATGGATTTTGTTACAGGCCTACCTAGATCCCAGCGTGGGAATGATACTATATGGGTGATCGTGGATCGACTCACCAAGTCTGCACACTTCCTGGCTATAAAGGAAACGGATAAGTTTTCCACTCTCGCAGACGTTTATCTTAAAGAAGTTGTTTCAAGGCACGGGGTGCCCACCTCTATCATTTCGGATCGGGATGCACGATTCACTTCAGAACTATGGCAAGCAATGCACAAAGCATTTGGCTCCCGGTTAGACATGAGCACAGCCTATCACCCTCAGACGGATGGGCAGTCCGAGCGCACGATTCAAACCCTAGAAGACATGCTTCGGGCATGTGTTATTGATTTCGGCAACGGCTGGGAAAAGCATCTCCATTTGGTGGAGTTCTCATACAATAACAGCTATCACACCAGCATACAAGCCGCTCCATTCGAGGCATTGTACGGGCGTAAATGCCGGTCACCTCTCTGTTGGGCAGAGGTGGGGGATAGTCAGATCACGGGTCCGGAGATTGTAGTGGACGCCACAGAAAAGATTGCACAAATACGACAACGCATGGCGGCAGCATGCGACCGTTAGAAAGCATACGCGGATAAGCGTAGGAAACCGTTGGAATTTCAGGTCGTGGACCAGGTTTTACTAAAAGTCTCACCCTGGAAGGGTGTGGTTCGTTTTGGCAAACGGGGCAAACTAAATCCGCGGTAGGTCGGACCGTTCGAGATCATTGAGAAAATAGGCAAAGTGGCCTACAAGCTAAACCTACCAACTGCACTCGGTGCAGTTCACAATGTATTTCACGTGTCGAATCTGAAGAAGTGTCTGTCAGACGAGACCCTCATAGTTCCTTTTAAGGAACTCACTATCGACGAGCGGTTGCAGTTCGTCGAGGAGCCAGTTGAAATCACGGACCGGGATGTTAAGGTCCTCAAAAACAAGAGAATCCCTCTTGTTCGAGTTCGTTGGAACTCCCGTCGTGGCCCAGAGTACACCTGGGAACGCGAAGACCAGATGACAGAAAAGTATCCCCAGTTATTCGAAACCAATACAACCACTACTGAGGCTGAAGCTACTACTTCAGAATTTCGGGACGAAATTCCAGATCAACGGGGGGAGGATGTGACACACCAGGAAAACCAGTGAACGATGCAACCTATCTAGCTTCCTCAGTGGGTACGTACTAAATTTCGGGACGAAATTTCTTTTAAGTTGGGGATAATGTGACAACCCGAGTTTCTGACTTTCACTTTCACACTTATTGCACGTTGATTTTGACCCTTAATTGTTTGACTTGTTGACTTGTAACTGTATACGTTATATGATAATGAAATGCGTTGTGGTTATTGCATGTATGTGATTGTATTTTAAAATGAGACTTAGTAGAAAACCATTAACGGTTTACACATGTAAAGGCTCGACGAAACACAAGATGTGTTTCGCCAATAAATGCGCGACGAAACAAAAGCTTGTTTCGCCATTTCAATTTCTACAAAACAGAAATGTTCCGCCGGCCCTGTTCACCGCAAAGCCCAGTATGGGCCCAAAACTCTTATGCGTAATTATATAATTAGTTTAGGTGAGCGGTTATCAAAAACTCTAAAACCCTAGATCTATCCATCCCTGCAACCGACGGCATCAACATCACCAGTGAATCATTCGGACCCTTTGTTCAAGTTACCATACATCTCGGTCACTAAACGGAATCATTACTACTTTTATTATGATTGATCAATATCCTTAGCTTTGCATGTGTGATGTCTTGAGAAGGTAACCCATCGGATAAGGATCCTTCATAATTGACGGCTATTATTCTTATACTTGCGTGTAATTGTCAGAAGCATGTGTTTGTTATTTGAGTTTTAAATTGCATATGCGGAATGCCCACTGGTTGAATTGTCGGCTGCATCATTATTGGTCTAACCAAAAAAAAAAAAAAAAATAGAACACACTAAACACTCAAATATATCAAAGGTCAATTGTGCATACATGTGATATTTTTTTTATATATTGTCGGCCACTGTATATTCTTGGTCCAATAACATTGTTGCAAAACTTTACTCATATTAGGCTTGCACGTTGAGTTGTCGGTTTATGTGTGATTAATATTGTGAGTCAATTAATATTGTGAATGTGTGGGTGCCATTGGATAAATTTTCAGTTGGAAAAAGAATGGCCCAATCAAGATAGTAGCACCATTTCACCAAAAGTCAGATCATGTGGGGTGGTCGGCAATTATTGATAAAGGAGGAATCAATCAACTGAATTATATGGGGGGTCCAATGAGGTTTGGCGGCGGCTGATGGATGTCGGCCGCTAGGCTTTTAGTTTTTTTTTTTTTTTTTTGTTGTGATGTTGTTTGTTACTTGCTAGATCAGTTAAGGTTTCGACGAAACAAGAGTGTGTTTCGCCAAAGGGGATCTTGACGAAACAGAAAGTGTTTCGCCAAGGATATGTTGACGAATTAGAGGGGGTGTTTCGCCAAGGGTAGTTGGCGAAACAGAATGTGTCTCGTCAATTATGTGTTCTGCCAAAACCTGTGTTTCGCCAATTTGAATACTTTGCATAGTAACCTGATTTAACTCTGTTAAATGTTAACTGGATTGATTAACTGCTGTTAAGTGATATGCTTGACTTGTATGATATTGAATACATGTTTAGTACTTCTATGATTATACCTACGTGCCAACTTTGTCAATACAAACTGATTGTGTATACGTGCATACTTTAGGACGTGATTGATTTACTTTGAGCACTTACTTAGCATACCGAGCAAACCAAGGTGAGTTCACACTCTTACTAAGGCATGGGATTCCCAGGGCTTGGGAATGGGATTAAAGGAATGAGTTTGAATGGATACGTACTTACACTGTTACTAGACTACCTACCATCGTCCTCGGTTGTGCAGGACCCATACGTAAAACCTACGTATACTTAAGCTACTCACTGTCCTCAGGTTGCGAAGGACACTCACGTAAAACCTACATGAACATATACTCACTACTGCCTCGGTTGTGTCAGGCACTTACGTAAAACCTACGTAAACCCCCGCGTACCCCTATCCTCGGTTGTGAAGGATACTTACGTAAAACCTACGTAAATTTGTACGTATTGCTGTTCTCGGGATATGTAGAACACTTAT
Source organism: Helianthus annuus (assembly GCF_002127325.2). Classification (NCBI taxonomy): domain Eukaryota; kingdom Viridiplantae; phylum Streptophyta; class Magnoliopsida; order Asterales; family Asteraceae; genus Helianthus; species Helianthus annuus. The sequence continues at coordinate 26,997 of NW_023395538.1, read as the reverse complement.
GGTTACGAATAGTCTAGTGGTTATACAACATGGGAAGCCCCCACCAATAGAACGTACTATCGGCCCAGTAGAGCCACATGTTACAAACAAACTTACTATTACGCATTTACTTTCTGTGAACTCGCTCAACTAGTTGTTGATCCTCTGTTACATGCCTTGCAGGTCGTTAGATACATGGAGCTTGCACAGGGAGGAGCTGGTCGTTGTGGGCTTGGATCATGATTGTCTTGTTAAACACTTATGACATTTGATACTTTATTATGATGGGTTTTATTTATACGCTTCCGCTAAACAATGATAACTTACTTATGTTTTGGAACACCTTTCATATGGATTTGGTTTGGTTTAATAGCAATTACTTTTACTATATATATTGTTCTATATGATTGGTGGCTTGATCCTGGTCAGTCACGCTCCCAAGCGGTGATACTCCGCAGGTGGATTTTGGGGGTGTGACAGTTGTCAAGTGTTTTCGCTCGACGATTCCATTCTTGGGTGGTTGGTTTGGCCCTTGTTCCTGTAACTCGAATCCTAGCATGGTATATCCCATTTTAATTTTAAGCCATTGTGAACCTTACGCCTTTTTTACTCTCTGATCGAGGCTCTTGGCATTGAAAAATCTTCGTAAACTAAATCACACGTGTATATGTTGACATATAAGAGATATACAGTCAAGAAAATCAAGGGCAGTGGTTATATATATGCGGATTAGACACCAAAAAAAAACACGCAACAAATGTCTACAATTCAAGGAATGTGTTTAGTGACGGCATCAGATTCCTAATTGATGGAGAAAGGTCTGGTGGCAAGAAAAGCTGCTTCTAGGAGGTTGTCAAGTGTTTTCGCTCAACGATTCCATTCTTGGGTGGTTGGTTTGGCCCTTGTTCCTGTAACTCGAATCCTAGCCCGGTATATCCCATTTTAATTTTACACCATTGTGAACCTTAAGCCTTCTTTACTCTCTGATAGAGGTTCTCGGCATTGTAAAATCTTCGAAAACTAAATCATTCGTGTATAAGTTGACATTTAAGAGATATACACTCAAGAAAATCAAGGGCAATAGAGATATATATGCGGATTAGACTCCAAAAAAACACTTAACAAATGGCTACAATTTAAGGAATGTGTTTAGTGACGGCATCAGATTACTAATTGATGGAGAAAGGTCTGGTGGCAAGAAAAGCTGCTTCTAATAGGTTGTCAAGTGTTTTCGCTCGACCATTCCATTCTTGGGTGGTTGGTTTGGCCCTTGTTCCTGTTACTCGAATCCAAGCCCGGTATATCCCATATTAATTTTACGCCATTGTGAACCTTAAGCCTTTTTTACTCTCAAATCGAGGCTCTCGGCATTGAAAAATCTTTGTAAACTAAATAACACGTGTATATGTTAACATTTAAGAGATTTACGATCAAGAAAATCAAGGGCAATGGTGATATATATATGCGGATTAGACCCCAAAAAGAAAAAAACACTCAACAAATGGCTACAATTTAAGGAATGTGTTTAGTGACGACATAAGATTCCTAATTGATGGAGAAAGGTCTGGTGGCAAGAAAAGCTGCTTCTAGGAGGTTGTCAAGTGTTTTCCTTCGACGATTCCATTCTTGGGTGGTTTGTTTGACCCTTGTTCCTGTAACTCGAATCCTAGCCCGGTATATTCCATTTTAATTTTACACCATTGTGAACCTTACGCCTTTTTTACTCTTTGATCATGGTTCTCGGCGTGGAAAAATCTTCGTAAACCAAATCACACGTGTATCTGTTGACATTTAAGAGATATACATTCAATAAAATCAAGGGCAATGGTGATATATATGCGGATTAGATACCAAAAAAACACTCAACAAATGGCAACAATTTAAGGAATGTGTTTAGTGACGACATCAGATTCCAAATTGATGGAGAAAGGTCTGGTGGCAAGAAAAGCTGCTTCTAGGAGGTTGTCAAGTGTTTTCGCTCGACGATTCCATTCTTGAGTGGTTGGTTTGGCCCTTATTCCTGTAACTTGAATCCTAGCCCGGTATATCCCAGTTTAATTTTTCACAATTGTGAACCTTACGCCTTTGTTACTCTCTGATCGAGGTTCTCGGCATTGAAAAATCTCCGTAAACTAAATGACACGTGTATAGTTGACATTTAAGAGATATACAGTCTAGAAAATCAAGGGCAATGGTGATATATATGCGGATTAGACACCAAAAAGAAAAAACACTCAACAAATGGCTACAGTTTAAGGAATGTGTTTAGTTACGGCATCAGATTCCTAATTGATGGAGAAAGGTCTGGTGGCAAGAAAAGCTGCTTCTAGGAGATTATCAAGTTTCGCTCGACGATTCCATTCTTAGGTGGTTGGTTTGGCCCTTGTTCCTGTAACTCGAATCCTAGCCCGATATATCCCATTTTAATTTTACACCATTGTGAACCTTATGCCTTTTTACTCTCTGATCGAGGTTCTCGGTATTGAAAAATCTTCGTAAACTAAATCACACGTGTATATGTTGACATTTAAGAGATATACAGTCAAGAAAATCAAGGACAATGATGATATATATGCGTATTAGACACCAAAAAGAAAAAAATACTCAACAAATGGCTACAATTTAAGGAATGTGTTTAGTGACGGCATCAGATTCCTAATTGATGGAGAAAGGTCTGGTGGTAAGAAAAGCTGCTTCTAGGAGGTTGTCAAGTGTTTTCGCTCGACGATTCCATTCTTGGGTGGTTGGTTTGGCCCTTGTTCCTGTAACTCGAATCCTAGCATGGTATATCCCATTTTAATTTTAAACCATTGTGAACCATACGCCTTTTTTACTCTCTGATCGAGGCTCTCGGCATTGAAAAATCTTCGTAACCTAAATCACACGTGTATATGTTGACATATAAGAGATATACAGTCAATAAAATCAAGGAATGTGTTTAGTGACGGCATCAGTTTCCTAATTGATGGAAAAAGGTCTGGTGGCATGAAAAGCTGCTTCTAGGAGGTTGTCAAGTGTTTTCGCTCAACGATTCCATTCTTGGGTGGTTGGTTTGGCCCTTGTTCCTGTAACTCGAATCCTATCCCGGTATATCCCATTTTAATTTTATACCATTGTGAACCTTAAGCCTCTTTTACTCTCTGATCGAGGTTCTCGGCATTGTAAAATCTTCGTAAACTAAATCATACGTGTATATGTTGACATTTAAGAGATATACACTCAAGAAAATCAAGGGCAATAGTGATAAATATGCGGATTAGACTCCAAAAAAACACTTAACAAATGGCTACAATTTAAGGAATGTGTTTAGTGACGGCATCAGATTCCTAATTGATGGAGAAAGGTCTGGTGGCAAGAAAAGCTGCTTCTAATAGGTTGTCAAGTATTTTCGCTCGACCATTCCATTCTTGGGTGGTTGGTTTGGCCCTTGTTCCTGTAACTCGAATCCAAGCCCGGTATATCCCATATTAATTTTACACCATTGTGAACCTTACGCCTTTTTTACTCTCTGATCGAGGTTCTCGGCATTGAAAAATCTTCGTAAACTAAATAACACGTGTATATGTTAACATTTAAGAGATTTACGGTCAAGAAAATCAAGGGCAATGGTGATATATATATATATACGGATTAGACCCCAAAAAGAAAAAAACACTCAACAAATGGCTACAATTTAAGGAATGTGTTTAGTGACGACATAAGATTCCTAATAGATGGAGAAAGGCCTGGTGGCAAGAAAAGCTGCTTCTAGGAGGTTGTCAAGTGTTTTCGCTCGACGATTCCATTCTTGGGTGGTTTGTTTGGCCCTTGTTCCTGTAACTCGAATCCTAGCCCGGTATATTCCATTTTAATTTTACACCATTGTGAACCTTACGCCTTTTTTACTCTTTGATCGTGGTTCTCGGCGTGGAAAAATCTTCGTAAACCAAATCACACGTCTATCTGTTGACATTTAAGAGATATACAGTCAATAAAATCAAGGGCAATGGTGATATATATGCGGATTAGATACCAAAAAAACACTCAACAAATGGCAACAATTTAAGGAATGTGTTTAGTGACGACATCAGATTCCTAATTGATGGAGAAAGGTCTGGTGGCAAGAAAAGCTGCTTCTAGGAGGTTGTCATGTGTTTTCGCTCTACGATTCCATTCTTGGGTGGTTGGTTTGGCCCTTATTCCTGTAACTTGAATCCTAACCCGGTATATCCCAGTTTAATTTTTCACAATTATGAACCTTACGGGTTTTTTACTCTCTGATCGAGGTTCTCGGCATTGAAAAATCTCCGTAAACTAAATGACACGTGTATAGTTGACATTTAAGAGATATACAGTCTAGAAAATCAAGGGCAATGGTGATATATATGCAGTTTGGACACCAAAAAGAAAAAACACTCAACAAATGGCTACAATTTAAGGAATGTGTTTAGTTACGGCATCAGATTCCTAATTGATGGAGAAAGGTCTGGTGGCAAGAAAAGCTGCTTCTAGGAGGTTGTCAAGTTTCGCTCGACGATTCCATTCTTAGGTGGTTGGTTTGGCCCTTGTTCCTGTAACTCGAATCCTAGCCCGATATATCTCATTTTAATTTTACACTATTTTGAACCTTATGCCTTTTTTACTCTCTGATCGAGGTTCTTGGCATTGAAAAATCTTCGTAAACTAAATCACACGTGTATATGTTGACATTTAAGAGATATACAGTCTAGAAAATCAAGGGCAATGGTGATATATATGCGGATTAGACACCAAAAAGAAAAAAAAACACTCAACAAATGGCTATAATTTAAGGAATGTGTTTAGTGACGGCTGTTTTGGTCAAAAATTACCGAAGTAATTAAGTGATCAAATTAGTTAAGTGAGGTAGTGTGCTAGAAATATGTGTGAAAAATATTCAAGTTAAGTTATTTGCTAAAACAGTTTCAGGATACGGCTCAGGATATTGAGCTGTATCTACGATCAAACAATAAGCAAAAAAGTAAAGTAAATGACACGAGATGTACGAGGAAAGCCCTTGATCAATCTAGATCGCCGGCATAAAACCTCGGGAGCTGACAATCGCAGCTGCCTTGTTCTTCTTATTGCTTGAATAACCAGGATACAGTGCAGGATAAAGCTCAGATCTCTACTAAGTGTTACAATGATTGCAAGTGATGAGTGTTAGTGTGCGATTACAAGTGAATTGTGTATGAATTCGAGAGTTAGAAGTGGAGTGAGTTGAAGTGAAGTGTCCTACGAGATATGGCCATCCATATTTATAGTAAAAGAAACCAACAAACTATCCTATTATTCCGGGATACTTTGGAATATTCCATTCTGAACGTTGGGGGCTGCTTCTACTCGTTTTCCACGTGCTTATTGACTACAAAGCCGGGTCTGTAGCTCATATAACCGTTACAATGTCAATAACATTGACCAACATCCGATATTCTCGCGGAATATGCCTTTCTGACCGTTACAAGACCCATTCTTCCACCATCAACGTCCATTTTTCAACCACCTTGAGCGAATCTTCAGGTAGATCAAGTCTTTTAACGTTGGTACCTTGCAACCAACGTTTTACAAGCCAATCGTTAGTAATAGTCAGGATACTGCCTCAGGATATTACCAATATCCTGTCCCGGTATCCTGATCCGGTATCCTGATCCGGTATCCTGATCATATACAACTAATAAAAAATCAAGATACAAAGTCAGGATATGGGCTCAGAATTTCACCCATAACAATTGTCCCCAAAAATATAACTGTTGGATATCCTGATTCCAACGGGTATATTTTTTAGTCATTCCAACATGTCTGGTAAGGATATCTGTTTTAAATATTCCTGCATAGGTTTGGTTACTTCAGAATACTATCATGTAATGAAATTAGAATTACTCCCTTTTACGCAGATTCCATCAAGGACCCTGCTACTTTTGATCCAGAGGAGCTTGGCAGCTTTTCTAAGCCTGCCTTGGTGAAAAAGGAGCCATATGTTGCCATCAGCTCTAAGCCCTCTGCTGCTGCTGCCGAAGGTTTCTCTAATGGTGACCTTGGCTTCATGGAATCCATCGAGCCCATGATCTCCTTCCCTAATAAGGTAAGTATCCAGATCCTGTATCCCGTACACATATACTAAACATGTGTCCTGGTTAGTTTGTCTTTAGTGATACTTATATTTTGTAGGGTCTAAATTATCTGGTCGTCCTGCACTTAGAACAATTTTAATTTGCTGCAAGTAGAATAGTTTGACAGTTGAAGGTGGAGGGATCCTGTGTTTTCAGGACGAAGCCTTCAACTGTTTATGTAAATATGTTTTAAAAACTTAATTGTGTTCTTGGTGAATGGGTCGCTTTTTGAGACGAAACCAAGAATACAATTTTTTGGACCAATAACAATAGACTAACCTTTTTGACCTTATCTCCGTGTTATATGTTATTTTGAAAAATTTGTTCTGAATATCCTGATCAGGATACTGGTATGACACTTAATTGCTTTGTCACCTTTGTTCAAAATGTTTAACAAAAACTTAGTTAAATACAAATTTTCATAAAAACTTAACTTACTCAGATAAGGCCTTCAAACTTAGGAACAGTAAGAATCCATACCAGAAACACCTAGGCAATAATCTTCATTCTTAAACCTTTGAATCATTCGCAATGTCCCTAGTGGGATATAATGTTGGCATAGGTTTCCTTCTCGCTCCAGCATAAATGTCCCCAGTAGGATATAGTATCAGCATACGTCATGTTCCATCACGGATGTCCCCTGCCTGTGCAAGACTAGTATGTTGTACCGGGATACGATCCTTTAGCAATTCTTTAAGAAGTTGTTTAAACTTAGTAATCTTTTTTCAAAAATTTATGTAGACTCGTAAATGATTACGTTTTTTTTTTTGAAAATATACTTTGGGATTATCCAAAAACTTTGTATTTTATTGGGACTAAACCCATTTTCCATGCATTTAAGCCGGAGTATAAGAACCTCAAGACTTGAAAAGGTGAAAACCTTTAAGTCTTTGAGTTTTACTAGGGATTTTACCCACGTTTCGTGCGCTACAGGCGAGGGTGTGGAAACCCCAAAACTTAGAAAGGTGAAAACCTTTAAACCTTAGAGAGTATGAAAATACCCTTTCGTGAGAGAGGGTGATCAATCCTCATATACCTTGAGGATCCAGGGTATAGCCAACAGTAACGAAATTGTCAGCCACTTTTACATGAACTGGTCCCGCCACCTTGAACTATCCTTGGATAACTTGCGCTCCAGGCGGGGTGTTTAAACCCAATTCGTGAGAAAGGTGAATACCTTTAAACCTTTGAAGGGATCAGGATCCCTTAAACGTGAGAGAGGGGGCCAATCCTCTAATCTTCCGAAGTATCCTGAGTGTGTATCCTGGAGCTATATCCCGAGGCATATACTGCAAAACAACTTTAAACTAAAGTGGGTGTTAGCCTGGCTAGCACCTCTCTGATGCTTAAGTCAGTGTTGGGTTCAAATACAATAGAATTATATTTAAAAGAGATAGAATTCATACCATCCCGAGTTAGAAATTAAATTCTAAACTCACTTGAAATAGGCTTTGAGATGTATAACATTCTAGGATCTTTGTAGTATATCCCCCTCCATATTCTTAAGCTGGTATGCTCCTTTTCCGGATTCTGATTCAATCTCATAGGGTCCTTCCCACTTTGGAGCCAACTTTCCATCAGCAGGATTCGTAGTATTCTGAAAAGCTTTCCTTAACACCCAATCTTCGACTTGGAACCTTCTAGTCCTTAGATTCTTGTTATATGCCCTGGATATCCTCTGTTGGTATGCTGCCATCCTTAGCTTTGCTGCATCCCTTGTTTCATCCACAGTATCTAATTCTTCACACATTGCTTCAGGATTCTGCCCAGGATCCTGAAGATTGGATCTTGTTGTAGGTATCACCATTTCTGTTGGGATCACCGCTTCTGCTCCAAATACTAAGGAGAAAGGGGTTTGGCCAGTTGCACTCTTTATTGTTGTTCTATCGGCCCACAAAACAAAGGGTAATTCTTCTGCCCATCTTCCTTTTTCGGCTCCAAGTCTCTTCTTTAAGTTATTGACAATTATCTTGTTTGAGGATTCTGCTTGTCCATTTGCTTGAGGATGTACCGGAGTAGACTTGATCATTTTGATTCCCCAACTCCTGGTCAGGATAATTCTCTTTGTGAAGGATACTACTTCTTGGTATCTAACTTGAACAAATGCTTCAGCTTCAACCCACTTAGAGAAATAATCCGTCATTGCCAGCATAAAGACTTTTCCTCCCGGAGCTTTTGGTAACTTCCCTACTATATCCATGCCCCATTTCATGAACGGCCAAGGGGACGCTACAAGATATAGTGGTTCAGCTGGTTGATGTAGTATATTACTATGCCTTTGACATGCATCACATCTTCGAGCATATTCAGCAGCATCTCTCTTCATTGTCGGCCAGTAATATCCTGTTCTCAACAACTTCGAGAACAGAGATCTGCCCCCAGTGGTTGCCATAGTCTCCTTCGTGTATATCCTGAAGTACCTCCTTGGTTTCAGGATCTTCCAAGCACCTTAGGTACGGACCTACAAGGGATTTCTTATACAAAATATTATTTATAATAGTAAAACGAGATACCTTCATCCTAAAAGCCTTAGGATTTGCATCCTTTGGGATATCTCCTTCTTGAAGATACTTCACAATTGGGGTCATCCAGGATTCAGGATCCTTCTCAGGATATCCGTCACCAGGATCCTGGATACATGCTACTTCTTTATCCTGAGATTTGAAATGTTCCATTGCAGGATACAAGATGTGCACTATAGGTATCTGAGTTCTCCCCGGTATCCTGACAGTAGATCCTAAGTTTGCTAGAGCGTCAGCTTCAGCATTCTTTTCTCTTGGTACCTGTTTAAGTATAAAAATTTCGAAATATCCTGCTAATTTTTAAACAATTTCAAGATATTCAGCTAACTTTTCGCCTTTTACTGCATAAGATCCATTGAAATGGTTAGTAATCAACAAGGAGTCAACATATACTTGCAAATTCTTGATACTCATACTTTTAGCCAACTCTAATCCTGCAATCAAAGCTTCATATTCTGCCTCATTATTAGTAGCAGGAAATTCACACCAAATAGCCTGGGGTAATATGTCCCCCTGTGGCGATTTTAGTAGTATTCCTAATCCTACTCCTCTTACATTAGATGCACCATTAGTATATAATGTCCAGGATCCTGAGGATTCTCCTAACTGTTGAACTTCTAGGTCTACCTCGTCCTGAATGTCACTACTAAAATCAGCACAAAGTCAGCTAAAGCCTGAGACTTTATGGCATTTCTAGGTTCATATACTAAATCATAAGCACTCAACTTTACTGACCACTTGGCCATCCTGCCCGACATTTCTGGTTTCCTAAGCACATTTTTGACAGGATAATTTGTCTTAACATGTATCCTATGTGTCTCGAAATAATGTCTAAGCTTCGTTGATGCCATGACCAATGCTAGTATTAATTTTTCTAAGTGAGAGTACCTAGTTTCAACATCTAATAAACTTTTACTAACATAATAAACAGGATATTGCTGACCTTCATGGTCTTTTATAAGAACGGCACTTACAGCATTCCCTGATACAACAAGGTACAGGGATAATGGTTCACCATCCTCAGGCTTCATCAATAGAGGCGCGGTAACGTTAGATACTGCTTCAAATCCTGGAGGGCTGCTTCATGCTTCTCACCCCATTCAAATTTCTTATTCTTTTTCAGGATATCATAGAACTCTTTGCATTTTTCTGAGGATCTTGAAATAAATCGGTTTAGTGCTGCCACTCTTCCTGTTAACCGCTGAACGTCTTTCATATTTGAAGGTGATTTAATATCCAAGATGGCTTTAATCTGCTCCGGGCTCGCCTCTATTCCTCTTTTAGTCACCATGTATCCTAGGAATTTTCCTGCCCCTACTCCGAAATGACACTTAGCAGGATTTAGCTTCATATTATACTGGTCCAAGATATCAAATGCTCCCTTGATATCCTGCAGGTGATCCTCAGCCTTCTTAGATTTTACTACCATGTCATCTATGTACACCACCATAGTGTCCCCCAGTTTGTCTTTGAACATCATGTTTACCAATCTTTGATATGTTGCACCTGCATTTTTCAAACCAAAAGGCATAGCAGTATAACAATAAATACATGTTGGTGTCATGAAAGCAGCATCCTCCTGGTCCGAAGGTTCCATTTGGATCTGCTGGAATCTTGTCATGTCTTCGTGTTTTCATGCAAACATGGATATCCTACATTTCAAAAAGTTAGTAAGCTGTTCCTCAATATCCTGAGGGATATTGGTTCCTACGAGCACCGAGATATCTGGATTATCCTGGTCCAGGATAATTTTCTTAACATCCTGCGCTGAAGCCTCCACGATATCCTTGGCTCGTATCTTTAACTGCTATGCTGCATTGGGCTTGGTTGAGGATTTCATCGAGGATGAGTAACACTCCTTCGCTTCTTGCTGATCACTATCAACTTTGACAACTCCCCAAGGGGTAGGTATCTTGATGCATTGGTGATATGTTGATGGCACGGCCTTCATATCGTGAATCCACGGTCTTCCCAGTATGATGTTATAGCAGGATAGAGAATCCATCACACAGAAAAGTTGTATCGAGTTGACTCCTTCAACGTATACTGGCAACTTTATCTCTCCCACTGTGTTTCTAGCCTCTCCACTGAACCCAACAAGCACGGTAGACTTTGAAGTGATATCCATTGGAGATACATTCATTCTCTTCAGAGTTTCTAGTTGGATTATGTTGACGGAGCTGCCATTATCAACCAGTATCCTGCGTACAAAATGGTTAGCCACATATAACGTTATTACCAGAGCATCATGGTGAGGATCCTGGACAGTATCCCTGTCATCTGCATCAAAAGTGATCACTTTGTCAGTTGTGAGGGTAGTCATCCTGACAGGTTTGTCTCCCCTTTCGGCCTTAGCTTCCTTTGCATGTCTCTTTGCTGCCGAATACGAAGTCCCACAAATGTCGGATCCTCCCGAAATGAAGTTGATTATCTTGGCATCCGCAGGAGGTGACGCTGCTCGTTCAGGATCCTTCTCAGTATCTTGACCCTTATTCTTCTTTCTTCCCGGGAGATCCTTCAGATATCCCTTGCTCAAGAGATAGCTTATTTCTTTCCTTAAAGCAATGCGATCCTCAGTAACATGTCCGAAATCCTCGTGGAAGGCACACCACTTGGACTTATCCTTCCAATCAGCCTTTTGTTGATTCTTCCGAGGCCACCTGGCTTTGTCTCCTAAACCCTGCATAGCATACATTAGTTCAGAAAAACAATATTCAGATAACTCAGGATACTCCTCAGGATCCTCGTCTTCAACAGCATTCACTTTCTTGTTATCATTTCTACCATACGGCTTAGAGCGGTATGGTTTGTACGAGGATTCTGACTTCCTGTTAGTTGATTCATATGTTGAGGATGCATTCATCCTCTCTTGCATTTTCTTATCATCTTTCAGCCTGATATATCTCAAGGCCCTGTTTCGAGCTTCGTCCAAGTTCCTGCAAGGATTCATTACAAGATCCTGATAAAATTGACAATCCTTCTGTAACCCCATTTTGAACGCTTGTACTGCCGTAGCAATATCAAGATTCGGGATATCCAAGTATTCTCTACTAAATTTTTTAACATAATCCCTTAGGGATTTTTGTGATCCTTGTGTTATCCTGTAAAGATCATTTGTTAGTTTCTCAAAGCTCCTGCTATAAGAAAATTAACCGATAAACAAATTAACTAAATGAGAAAATGATGTAATTGAATAAGGTGGAACGTTTAAAAGCCATTTTAAGGCCGGTCCTGTTAAAATTAAACCGAAGCCTTTGCATATGCATGCTTCCTTAGGTTCTGGTAGGATTGGATTTGTTTCCATCCTTTCCCTATACTGGGCAATATGCTCCTCAGGATATGTCGTCCCATCATACAACTTTATGCTGGGAGTCTGGAATCCTTTTGGAATTTCAGCATCACAAATTGGATGAGCAAATCGGGATATCCTGTGACTATCCTGGGATACTTTCGGTATAGGCTGCACTGCTCCAGGAACACTTGATATCATATCCTTCAATTTTTGAAGTTCCCTGGTCAATACTGGTGTTACACCTATATCCTGCAAAGAATCAGAATTATTAGTAGCAGGGATACTGATATTGGCAAACATGTTACCAGCCTGTCGGCTTTCGCCATATCCTGGGCCATATCCTGGATCCCTCACGGTCGATATCCTGGCGGATGATGGTATCTCCAGCATGTTGCTCCGGGACTGACTCGGTATCATGTTCCCTTGATTATCCTCGGTAAATGTTGATGAACTAAAGATTAGCATCTTGGGCTATAGAAGAGTAGTTGTATACTCCATAGGTTTCCTGGAGTTTGACTTCAAGAGTTGTATATCCTTCATGATTGTCTGGTTAGTTTCTTGCTGCCTCTTCATTTGTTCCTGTATACTACCAAACAAAGACAGAATTTCGTTATTAGAAGCAAGGATATGGGTTCTCCCTGAATTTCCGGATCTAGAAACATTCTGAGCAGCAGAAATTTCTCTCGGTGTGTGGCTTTCATTTCTCCTTTGAAAAGTCTAAACTTGTGAAGGTGAGGGAGGCACCGAACCAACTGTTGCAGAAGTTGTAGCAGACACAGTAAAAGAGCTCATGTTTGATCTTAAGGCCATTGTAAACAATGTGGCAAAAAGTTTTGAAAACAGAAAACCGATTAACGATTTCACAAAGATTTTTAGTAAAGAGAGCACCACTTGCCCCACGGTGGGCGCCAAATTGTTTTGGTCAAAAATAACCGAAGTAATTAAGTGATCAAATTAGTTAAGTGAGGTAGTGTGCTAGAAATATGTGTGAAAAATATTCAAGTTAAGTTATTTGCTAAAACAGTTTCAGGATACGGCTCAGGATATTGAGCTGTATCTACGATCAAACAATGAGCAAAAAAGTAAAGTAAATGACGCGAGATGTACGAGGAAAGCCCTTGATCAATCTAGATCGCCGGCATAAAACCTCGGGAGCTGACAATCGCAGCTGCCTTGTTCTTCTTATTGCTTGAATAACCAGGATACAGTGCAGGATAAAGCTCAGATCTCTACTAAGTGTTACAATGATTGCAAGTGATGAGTGTTAGTGTGCGATTACAAGTGAATTGTGTATGAATTCGAGAGTTAGAAGTGGAGTGAGTTGAAGTGAAGTGTCCTACGAGATCTGGTCATCCATATTTATAGTAAAAGAAACCAACAAACTATCCTATTATTCCGGGATACTTTGGAATATTCCATTCTGAACGTTGGGGGCTGCTTCTACTCGTTTTCCACGTGCTTATTGACTACAAAACCGGGTCTGTAGCTCATATAACCGTTACAACGTCAATAACATTGACCAACATACGATATTCTCGCGGAATATGCCTTTCTGACCGTTAAAAGACCCATTCTTCCACCATCAACGTCCATTTTTCAACCACCTTGAGCGAATCTTCAGGTAGATCAAGTCTTTTAACGTTGGTACCTTGCAACCAACATTTTACAAGCCAATCGTTAGTAATAGTCAGGATATTGCCTCAGGATATTACCAATATCCTGTCCCGGTATCCTGATACGGTATCCTGATCCGGTATCCTGATCATATACAACTAATAAAAAATCAAGATACAAAGTCAGGATATGGGCTCAGAATTTCACCCATAACAACGGCATCAGATTCCTAATTGATGGAGAAAGGTTTGGTGGCAAGAAAAGCTGCTTCAAGGAGGTTGTCAAGTGTTTTCGCTCGATGATTCCATTCTTGTGTGGTTGGTTTGGCCCTTGTTCCTGTAACTCGAATCCTAGCCTGGTATATCCCATTTTAATTTTACACCATTGTGAACCTTACGCCTTTTTTACTCTCTAATCGAGGTTCTCGGCATTGAAAAGTCTTCGTAAACTAAATCACACATGTATATGTTGACATATAAGAGATATACAGTCAAGAAAATCAAGGGTAGTGGTGATATATATGCGGATAAGACACCAAAAAAACACGCAACAAATGGCTACAAATTAAGGAATGTGTTAGTGACGGCATCAGAATCCTAATTGATGGAGAAAGGTCTGGTGGCAAGAAAAGCTGCTTCTAGGAGGTTGTCAAGTGAATTCGCTCGACGATTCCATTCTTAGGTGGTTGGTTTGGCCCTTGTTCCTGTAACTCGAATCCTAGCCCGGTATATCCCAATTTAATTTTACACCATTGTGAACCTTACGCCTTTTTTACTCTCTGATCGAGGTTCTCGGCATTGAAAAATCTCCGTAAACGAAAGCACACGTGTATATGTTGACATTTAAGAGATATACAGTCAAGAAAATCAAAGGCAATGGTGATTTATATGCGGATTAGACTTCAAAAAAAAAAACACTCAACAAATGGCTACAATTTGAGGAATGTGTTTAATGACGGCATCAGATTCCTAATTGATGGATAAAGGTCTGGTGGCAAGAAAAGCTGCTTCTAGGAGGTTGTCAAGTGTTTTCGCTCGACCAATCCCTTCTTGGGTGGTTGGTTTGGCCCTTGTTCCTGTAACTCGAATCCTAGCCCGGTATATCCCATTTTAATCTTACACCATTGTGAACCTTACGCCTTTTTTACTCTCTGATCGAGGTTCTCGGCATTGAAAAATCTTCGTAAACTAAATCACACGTTTATATGTTGAAATTTAAGAGATATACAGTCAAGAAAATCAAGGGAAATGATGATATATATGTGGATTAGACTCCAAAAAAAACACTCAACAAATGGGTACAATTTAAGGAATGTGTTTAGTGACGGCATTAGATTCCTAATTGATAGAGAAAGGTCTGGTGGCAAGAAAAGCTACTTCTAGGAGGTTGTCAAGTGTTTTCGCTCGACCATTCCATTCTTGGGTGGTTGTTTGGCCGTTGTTCCAGTTACTCGAATCCTAGCCCGGTATATCCCATTTTAATTTTACACCATTGTGAGCCTTACGCCTTTTTTACTCTCTGATCGAAGTTCTCGGCATTGAAAAATCTTCGTAAACTAAATCACACGTGTATATGTTAACATTTAAGAGATATACGGTCAAGAAAATCAAGTGCAATGGTGATAAATATATGCGGATTAGACACCAAAAAGAAAAAAACACTCAACAAATGGCTACAATTTAAGGAATGTGTTTAGTGATGACATCAGATTCCTAATTGATGGAGAAAAGTCTGGTGACAAGAAAAGCTGCTTCTAGGAGTTTGTCAAGTGTTTTCGCTCGACGATTCCATTCTAGGGTGGTTTGTTTGGCCCTTGTTTCTGTAACTCGAATCCTAGCCCGGTATATCCCATTTTAATTTTACACCATTGTGAACCTTACTCCTTTTTTACTCTTTGATCGTGGTTCTCGGCGTTGAAAAATCTTGGTAAACCAAATCACACGTGTATATGTTGACATTTAGGAGATATACAATCTATAAAATCAAGGGCAATGGTGATATATATGCGGATTAGATACCAAAAAAACACTTAACAAATGGTTACAATTTTAAGGAATGTGTTTAGTGGCGGCATCAGATTCCTAATTGATGGAGAAAGGTCTGGTGGCAAGAAAAGCTGCTTCTAGGAGGTTGTCATGTGTTTTCGCTCTACGATTCCATTCTTGGGTGGTTGGTTTGGCCCTGGTTCCTGTAACTCGAATCCCTGCCTAGTATATCCTATTTTAATTTTACACCATTGTGAACCTTGCGCCTATTTTACTCTCTGATCGAGGTTCTTGGCATTGAAAAATCTTCGTAAACTAAAGCACACGTGTATATGTTGACATTTAAGAGATATACAGTCAAGAAAATCATGGGCAATGGTGATATATATGCGGATTAGACTCCAAAAAAAAACACTCAACAAATGGCTACAATTTAAGGAATGTGTTTAATGACGGCATCAGATTCCTAATTGATGGAGAAAGTTCTGGTGGCAAGAAAAGCTGCTTCTAGGAGGTTGTCAAGTGTTTTCGCTCGACGATTCCATACTTGGGTGGTTGGTTTAGCCCTTGTTCCTGTAACTCGAATCCTAGCCCGGTATATCCCATTTTAATTTTACACCATTGTGAACCTTACGCCTTTTTTACTCTCTGATCGTGGTTCTCTGCGTTGAAAAATTTTCGTAAACTAAATCACATGCGTATACGTTGACATTTAAGAGATATACAATCAAGAATATCAAGGGAAATTATGATATGCAGATTAGACACAAAAAAAACACTCAACAAATGGCTACAATTTAAGGAATATGTTTAGTGACGGCATCAAATTCCTAATTGATGGAGAAAGGTCTGGTGGCAAGAAAAGCTGCTTCTAGGAGGTTGTCAAGTGTTTTCGCTCGACCATTCCATTCTTGGGTGGTTGGTTTAGCCCTTGTTCCTGTTACTCGAATCCTAGCCCGGTATATCCCATTTTAATTTTACACCATTGTGAACCTTACGCCTTTTCTACTCTCTGATCGAAATTCTCGGCATTGAAAAATCTTCGTAAACTAAATCACACGTGTATATGTTAACATTTAAGAGATATACGGTCAAGAAAATCAAGTGCAATGGTGATATATATATGCGGATTAGACACCAAAAAGAAAAAAAAACACTCAACAAATGGCTACAATTTAAGGAATGTGTTTAGTGACGACATTAGATTCCTAATTGATGGAGAAAAGTCTGGTGACAAGAACAGCTGCTTCTAGGAGGTTGTCAAGTGTTTTCGCTCTACGATTCCATTCTTAGGTGGTTGGTTTGGCCCTGGTTCCTGTAACTCGAATCCTAGCCCGGTATATCCTATTTTAATTTTACACCACTGTGAACCTTACGCCTATTTTACTCTCTGATCGAGGTTCTCGGCATTTAAAAATCTTCGTAAACTAAAGCACACGTGTATATGTTGACATTTAAGAGATATACAGTCAAGAAAATCATGGGCAATAGTGATATATATGCGGATTAGACTCCAAAAAAAACACTCAACAAATGGCTACAATTTAAGGAATATGTTTAGTGACGGCATCAAATTCCTAATTGATGGAGAAAGGTCTGGTGGCAAGAAAAGCTGCTTCTAGGAGGTTCTCAAGTGTTTTCGCTCGACGATTCCATTCTTGGGTGGTTGGTTTGGCCCTTGTTCCTGTTACTCGAATCCTAGCCCGGTATATCCCATTTTAATATTACACCATTATGAACCTTACTCCTTTTTTACTCTTTGATCGTGGTTCTCGGCTTTGAAAAATCTTCGTAAACCAAATCGCACGTGTATATGTTGACATTTAAGAGATATACAATCAATAAAATCAAGGGCAATGGTGATATATATGCGGATTAGATACCAAAAAAACACTCAACAAATGGCTACAATTTAAGGAATGTGTTTAGTGACGGCATCAGATTCCTAATTGATGGAGAAAGGTCTGGTGGCAAGAAAAGCAGCTTCTAGGAGGTTGGCATGTTTTTCGCTCTATGATTCCATTCTTGGGTGGTTGGTTTGGCCCTGGTTCCTGTAACTCGAATCCTAGCCCGGTATATCCTATTTTAATTTGACACCATTGTGAACCTTACGCCTATTTTACTCTCTGATCGAGGTTCTCGGCATTGAAAAATCTTCGTAAACTAAAGCACACGTGTATATGTTGACATTTAAGAGATATACAGTCAAGAAAATCAAGGGCAATGGTGATATATATGCGGATTAGACTCCAAAAAAAACACTCAACAAATGGCTACAATTTAAGGAATGTGTTTAATGACGGCATCAGATTCCTAATTGGGGGAGAAAGGTCTGGTGGCAAGAAAAGCTGCTTCTAGGAGGTTGTCAAGTGTTTTCGCTCGACCATTCCATTCTTGGGTGGTTGGTTTGGCCCTTGTTCCTGTTACTCGAGTCCTAGCCCGGTATATCCCATTTTAATCTTACACCATTGTTAATCTTACGCCTTTTTTACTCTCTGATCGAGGTTCTCGGCATTGAAAAATCTTCGTAAACTAAATCGCACGTGTATATGTTGACATTTAAGAGATATACAGTCAAGAAAATCAAGGGAAATGGTGACATATATGCGGATTAGACACAAAAAAAAACACTCAACAAATGGCTACAATTTAAGGAATGTGTTTAGTGACGGCATCAGATTCCTAATTGATGGAGAAAGGTTTGGTGGCAAGAAAAGCTGCTTCTAGGAGGTTGTCAAGTGTTTTCGCTCGACGATTCCATTCTTGGGTGGTTGGTTTGGCCCTTGTTCCTGTAACTCGAATCCTAGCCCGGTATATCCTATTTTAATTTTACACCATTGTGAACCTTACGCCTTTTTTACTCTCTGATCGAGGTTCTCGGCATTGAAAAATCTCCGTAAACTAAATGACACGTGTATAGTTGACATTTAAGAGATATACAGTCTAGAAAATCAAGGGCAATGGTGATATATATGCGGATTAGACCCCAAAAAGAAAAAAACACTCAACAAATGGCTACAATTTAAGGAATGTGTTTAGTGACGGCATCAGATTCCTAATTGATTGAGAAAGGTCTGGTGGAAAAAAAAGCTGCTTCTAGGAGGTTGTCAAGTTTCGCTCGACGATTCCATTCTTAGGTGGTTGGTTTGGCCCTTGTTCCTGTAACTCGAATCCTAGCCCGATATATCCCATTTTAATTTTACACCATTGTGAACCTTATGCCTTTTTTACTCTCTGATCGAGGTTCTCGGCATTGAAAAATCTTCGTAAACCAAATCACACGTTTATATGTTGACATTTAAGAGATATACATTCAAGAAAATCAAGGACAATGGTGATATATATGCGGATTAGACACCAAAAAAAACACTCAACAAATGGCTACAATTTAAGGAATGTGTTTACTGACGGCATCAGATTCCTAATTGATGGAGAAAGTTCTGGTGGCAAGAAAACCTGCTTCTAGGAGGTTGTCAAGTGTTTTCGCTCGATGATTCCATACTTGGGTGGTTGGTTTAGCCCTTGTTCCTGTAACTCGAATCCTAGCCCGGTATATCCCATTTTAATTTTACACCATTATGAACCTTATGCCTTTTTTACTCTCTGATCCAGGTTCTCGGCATTGAAAAATCTTTGTAAACAAAATCACACGTGTATACGTTGACATTTAAGAGATATACAGTCTAGAAAATCAAGGGCAATGGTGATATATATGCGGATTAGACTCCAAAAAAAAACACTCAACAAATGGCTACAATTTAAGGAATGTGTTTAATGACGGCATCAGATTCCTAATTGATGGAGAAAGGTCTGGTGGCAAGAAAAGCTGCTTCTAGGAGGTTGTCAAGTGTTCTCGCTCGACGATTCCATTCTTGGGTGATTGGTTTGGCCCTTGTTCCAGTAACTCGAATCCTAGCCTGGTATATCCCATTTTAATTTTACACCATTGTGAACCTTACGCCTTTTTTACTCTCTGATCGAGGTTCTCGGCATTGAAAAATCTTCGTAAACTAAATCACACATGTATATGTTGACATATAAGAGATATACAGTTAAGAAAATCAAGGGCAGTGGTGATATATATGCGGATAAGACACCAAAAAAAACACGCAACAAATAGCTACAATTTAAGGAATGTGTTTAGTGATGGCATCAGATTCCTAATTGATGGGGAAAGGTCTGCTGGCAAGAAAAGCTGCCTATAGGAGGTTGTCAAGTGTTTTCCCTTGACGATTCCATTCTTGGGTGGTTGGTTTGGCCCTTGTTCCTGTAACTCGAATCCTAGCCTGGTATATCCCATTTTAATTTTACACCATTGTGAACCTTACGCCTTTTTTACTCTCTGATCGAGGTTCTCGGCATTGAAAAATCTTCGTAAACTAAATCACACATGTATATGTTGACATATAAGAGATATACAGTTAAGAAAATCAAGGGCAGTGGTGATATATATGCGGATAAGACACCAAAAAAAACACGCAACAAATAGCTACAATTTAAGGAATGTGTTTAGTGATGGCATCAGATTCCTAATTGATGGGGAAAGGTCTGCTGGCAAGAAAAGCTGCTTATAGGAGGTTGTCAAGTGTTTTCCCTTGACGATTCCATTCTTGGGTGATTGGTTTGGCCCTTGTTCCAGTAACTCGAATCCTAGCCTGGTATATCCCATTTTAATTTTACACAATTGTGAACCTTACGCCTTTTTTACTCTCTGATCGAGGTTCTCGGCATTGAAAAATCTTCGTAAACTAAATCGCACGTGTATATGTTGACATTTAAGAGATATACAGTCTAGAAAATCAAGAGCAATGGTGATATATATGCGGATTAGACACCAAAAAAAAAACACGCAACAAATGGCTACAATTTAAGGAATGTGTTTAGTGACGGCATCAGATTCCTAATTGATGGGGAAAGGTCTGCTGGCAAGAAAAGCTGCTTATAGGAGGTTGTCAAGTGTTTTCCCTCGACGATTCCATTCTTGGGTGGTTGGTTTGGCCCTTGTTCCTGTAACTCGAATCCTAGCCCGGTATATCCCATTTTAATTTTACACAATTGTGAACCTTACGCCTTTTTTACTCTCTGATCGAGGTTCTTGGCATTGAAAAATATTCGTAAACTAAAGCACACGTGTATATGTTGATATTTAAGAGATATACAGTCAAGAAAATCAAGGGCAATGGTGATATATATGCGGATTAGACTCCAAAAAAAACACTCAACAAATGGCTACAATTTGAGGAATGTGTTTAATGACGGCATCAGATTCCTAATTGATGGAGAAAGGTCTGGTGGCAAGAAAAGCTGCTTCTAGGTGGTTGTCAAGTGTTTTCGCTCGACCATTCCATTCTTGGGTGGTTGGTTTGGCCCTTGTTCCTGTAAATCGAATCCTAGCCCGGTATATCCCATTTTAATCTTACACCATTGTGAACCTTACGCCTTTTTTACTCTCTGATCGAGGTTCTCGGCATTGAAAAATCTTCGTAAACTAAATCGCACGTGTATATGTTGACATTTAAGAGATATACAGTCTAGAAAATCAAGGGCAATGGTGATATATATATATGCGGATTAGACACCAAAAAGAAAAAAAACACTCAACAAATGGCTACAATTTAAGGAATGTGTTTAATGACGGCATCAGATTCCTAAATGATGGAGAAAGGTCTGGTGGCAAGAAAAGCTGCTTCTAGGAGGTTGTCAAGTGTTTTCGCTCGACCATTCCATTCTTGGGTGGTTGGTTTGGCCCTTGTTCCTGTAACTCGAATCCTAGCCCGGTATATCCCATTTTAATCTTACACCATTGTGAACCTTACGCCTTTGTTACTCTCTGATCGAGGTTCTCGGCATTGAAAAATCTTCGTAAACTAAAGCACACGTGTATATGTTGACATTTAAGAGATATACAATCATGAAAATCAAGGGCAATGGTGATATATATGCGGATTAGACTACAAAAAAAACACTCAACAAATGGCTACAATTTAAGGAATGTGTTTAATGACGGCATCAGATTCCTAATTGATGGAGAAAGGTCTGGTGGCAAGAAAAGCTGCTTCTAGGAGGTTGCCAACTGTTTTCGCTTGACCATTCCATTTTTGCGTGGTTGGTTTGGCCCTTGTTCCTGTAACTCGAGTCCTAGCCCGGTATATCCCATTTTAATCTTACACCATTGTGAACCTTACGCCTTTTTTAATCTCTGATCAAGGTTCTCGGCATTGAAAAATCTTCGTAAACTAAATCGCACGTGTATATGTTGACATTTAAGAGATATACAGTCAAGAAAATCAAGGGAAATGATGATATATGTGGATTAGACACAAAAAAAACATTCAACAAATGGCTACAATTTAAGGAATGTGTTTAGTGACGGCATCAGATTCCTAATTGATGGAGAAGGGTCTGGTGGCAAGAAAAGCTGCTTCTAGGAGGTTGTCAAGTGTTTTCGCTCGACGATTCCATTCTTGGGTGGTTGGTTTGGCCCTTGTTCCTGTAACTCGAATCCTAGCCCGGTATATCCCATTTTAATTTTACACCATTGTGAACCTTATGCCTTTTTACTCTCTGATCGAGGTTTTCGGCAATGAAAAATTTTCGTAAACTAAATCACAAGTGTATATGTTGACATATAAGAGATATACAGTCAAGAAAATCAAGGGCAGTGGTGATATATATGCGGATAAGACACCAAAAAAACACGCAACAAATGGCTACAATTTAAGGAATGTGTTTAGTGACGGCATCCGATTCCTAATTGATGGAGAAAGGTCTGGTGGCAAGAAAAGCTGCTTCTAGGAGGTTGTCAAGTGTTTTCCCTCGACGATTCCATTCTTGGGTGGTTGGTTTAGCCCTTGTTCCTGTAACTCGAATCCTAGCCCGGTATATCCCATTTTAATTTTACACCATTGTGAACCTTACGCCTTTTTTACTCCCTGATCGAGGTTCTCGGCATTGAAAAATCTTGGTAAACTAAAGCACACGTGTATATGCTGACATTTAAGAGATATACAGTCAAGAAAATAAAGGGCAATGGTGATATATATGCGGATTAGACTCCAAAAAAAAACACTCAACAAATGGCTACAACTTGAGGAATGTGTTTAATGACGGCATCAGATTCCTAATTGATGGAGAAAGGTCTGGTGGCAAGAAAAGCTGCTTCTAGGAGGTTGTCAAGTGTTTTCGCTTGACCATTCCATTCTTGGTTGGTTGGTTTGGCCCTTGTTCCTGTAACTCGAACCCTAGCCCGGTATATCCCATTTTAATCTTACACCATTGTGAACCTTACGCCTTTTTTACTCTCTGATCGAGGTTCCCGGCTTTGAAAAATCTTCGTAAACTAAATCACACGTGTATATATTGAAATTTAAGAGATATACAGTCAAGAAAATCAAGGGCAATGGTGATATATATGCGGATTAGACACCAAAAAAACACTCAACAAATGGCTACAATTTAAGGAATGTGTTTAGTGACGACATCAGATTCCTAATTGATGGAGAAAAGGTTTGGTGGCAAGAAAAGCGACTTCTAGGAGGTTGTCAAGTGTTTTCGCTCGACGATTCCATTCTTGGGTGGTTGGTTTGGCCCTTGTTCCTGTAACTCGAATCCTAGCCCGGTATATCCCATTTTAATTTTACACCATTGTGAACCTTACGCCTTTTTGATCCTCTGATCGTGGTTCTCGGCGTTGAAAAATCTTCGTAAACTAAATCACATGTGTATATGTTGACATTAAAGAGATATACAGTCAAGAAAATAAAGGGAAATGGTGATATATATGCAGATTAGACACCAAAAAAAAAACACTCAACAAATGGCTACAATTTAAGGAATGTGTTTAGTGACGGCATCAGATTCCTAATTGATGGAGAAAGGTCTGGTGGCAAGAAAAGCTGCTTCTAGGAGGTTGTCAAGTGTTTTCGCTCGACGATTCCATTCTTGGGTGGTTCGTTTGGCCCTTGTTCCAGTAACTCGAATCCTAGCCTGGTATATCCCATTTTAATTTTACACCATTGTGAACCTTACGCCTTTTTTACTCTCTGATCGAGGTTTTCGGCAATGAAAAATCTTCGTAAACTAAATCACAAGTGTATATGTTGACATATAAGAGATATACAGTCAAGAAAATCAAGGGCAGTGGTGATATATATGCGGATAAGACACCAAAAAAACACCGCAACAAATGGCTACAATTTAAGGAATGTGTTTAGCGACGGCATCAGATTCCTAATTGATGGAGAAAGGTCTGGTGGCAAGAAAAGCTGCTTCTAGTAGGTTGTCAAGTGTTTTCTCTCGACGATTCCATTCTTGGGTGGTTGGTTTGGCCCTTGTTCCTGTAACTCGAATCCTTGCCCGGTATATCCCATTTTAATTTTACACCATTGTGAACCTTACACCTTTTTTACTCTCTGATCGAGGTTCTCGGCATTGAAAAATCTTCGTAAACAAAAGCACATGTGTATATGTTGACATTTAAGAGATATACAGTCAAGAAAATCAAGGGCAATGGTGATATATATGCGGATTAGACTCCAAAAAAAACACTCAACAAATGGCTACAATTTGAGGAATGTGTTTAATGACGGCATCAGATTCCTAATTGATGGAGAAAGGTCTGGTGGCAAGAAAAGCTGCTTCTAGGAGGATGTCAAGTGTTTTCGCTCGACCATTCCATTCTTGGGTGGTTGGTTTGGCCCTTGTCCTGTAACTCGAATCCTAGCCCGGTATATCCCATTTTAATCTTACACCATTGTGAACCTTACGCCTTTTTTACTCTCTGATCGAGGTTCTCGACTTTGAAAAATCTTCGTAAACTAAATCACACGTGTATATATTGAAATTTAAGAGATATACAGTCAAGAAAATCAAGGGCAATGGTGATATATATGCGGATTAGACTCCAAAAAAAACACTCAACAAATGGCTACAGTTTAAGGAATGTGTTTAGTGACGGCATCAGATTCCTAATTGATGGAGAAAGGTCTGGTGGCAAGAAAAGCTGCTTCTAGGAGGTTGTCAAGTGTTTTCGCCCGACGATTCCATTCTTGGGTGGTTGGTTTGGCCCTTGTTCTTGTAACTCAAATCCTAGCTCGGTATATCCCATTTTAATTTTACACCATTGTGAACCTTACGCCTTTTTTACTCTCTGATCGTGGTTCTCGGCATTGAAAAGTCTTCGTAAACTAAATCACACGTGTATATGTTGACATATAAGAGATATAAAGTCAAGAAAATCAAGGGCAGTGGTGATATATATGCGGATAAGACACCAAAAAAAAACACGCAACAAATGGCTACAATTTAAGGAATGTGTTTAGTTACGACATCAGATTCCTAATTGATGGAGAAAGGTCTGGTGGCAAGAAAAGCTGCTTTTAGGAGGTTGTCAGGTGTTTTCGCTCGACGATTCCATTCTTGGGTGGTTGGTTTGGCCCTTGTTCCTGTAACTCGAATCCTAGCCCGGTATATCCCATTTTAATTTTACACCATTGTGAACCTTACGCCTTTTTTACTTTCTGATCGAGGTTCTCGGCATTGAAAAATATTCGTAAACTAAAACACATGTGTATATGTTGACATATAAGAGATATACAGTCAAGAAAATCAAGGGCAATGGTGATATATATGCGTATTAGACTCCAAAAAAAAACACTCAAAAAATGGCTACAATTTAAGGAATGTGTTTAGTGATGGCATCGGATTCCTAATTGATGGAGAAAGGTCTGGTGGCAAGAAAAACTGCTTCTAGGAGGTTGTCAAGTGTTTTCGCTCGACCATTCCATTCTTGGGTGGTTGGTTTGGCCTTTATTCCTGTAACTCGAATCCTTGCCCGGTATATCCCATTTTAATCTTACACCATTGCGAACCTTACGCCTTTTTTACTCTCTGATCGAGGTTCTCGGCATTGAAAAATCTTCGTAAACTAAATCACACGTGTATATGTTGAAATTTAAAAGATATACAGTCAAGAAAATCATAGGCAATGGTGATATATATGCAGATTGGACACCAAAAAAACACTCAACAAATGGATACAATTTAAGAAATGTGTTTAATGACGGCCTCGGATTCCTAATTGATGGAGAAAGGTCTGGTGGCAAGAAAAGCTGCTTCTAGGAGGTTGTCAACTGTTTTCGCTCGAGGATTCCATTCTTGGGTGGTTGGTTTGGCCCTTGTTCCTGTAACTCGAATTCTAGCCCGGTATATCCCATTTTAATCTTACACCGTTGTGAACCTTACGCCTTTTTTAGTCTCTGATCGAGGTTCTCGGCATTGAAAATTCTTCATAAACTAAATCACACGTGTATATGTTGAAATTTAAGAGATATACAGTCAAGAAAATCAAGGGAAATGGTGATATATATGCGGATAAGACACCAAAAAAGACACTCAATAAATGGCAACAATTTAAGGAATGTGTTTAGTGACGGCATCAGATTCCTGATTGATGGAGAAAGGTTTGGTGGCAAGAAAAGCTGCTTCTAGGAGGTTGTCAAGTGTTTTCGCTGGACGATTCCATTCTTGGGTGGTTGGTTTGGCCCTTGTTCCTGTAACACGAATCCTAGCCCGGTATATCCCATTTTAATTTTACACCATTGTGAACCTTCCGCCTTTTTTATTCTCTGATCGTGGTTCTCGGCATTGAAAAATCTTCGTAAACTAAATAACATGTGTATATGTTGACATTTAAGAGATATACAGTCAAGAAAATCAAGGGAAATGGCGATATATATGCGGATTAGACACCAAAAAAAACACTCAACAAAGGGCTACAATTTAAGGAATGTGTTTAGTGACGGCATTAGATTCCTAATTGATGGAGAAAGGTTTGGTGGCAAGAAAAGCTACTTCTAGGAGGTTGTCAAGTGTTTTCGCTGGACGATTCCATTCTTGGGTGGTTGGTTTGGCCCTTGTTCCTGTAACTCGAATCCTAGCCCGGTATATCCCATTTTAATTTTACATCATTGTGAACCTTCCGCCTTTTTTACTCTCTGATCGTGGTTCTCGGCATTGAAAAATCTTCGTAAACTAAATCACACGTGTATATGTTGACATATAAGAGATATACAGTCAAGCAAATCAAGGGCAGTGGTGATATATATGCAGATAAGACACCAAAAAAAAAACACGCAACAATGGCTACAATTTAAGGAATGTGTTTAGTGACTGCATCAGATTCCTAATTGATGGAGAAAGGTCTGGTTGCAAGAAATGCTGCTTCTAGGAGGTTGTCAAGTGTTTTCGCTCGACGATTCCATTCTTGGGTGGTTGATTTGGCCCTTGTTCCTGTAACTCAAATCCTAGCCCGGTATATCCTATTTTAATTTTACACCATTGTGAACCTTACGCCTTTTTTACTCTCTGATCGAGGTTCTCGGCATTGAAAAATCTTCGTAAACTAAAGCACACGTGTATATGTTGACATTTAAGAGATATACAGTCAAGAAAATCAAGGGCAATGGTGATATTGTAGGATCGTGTCTCGATGCGAACGA
>NW_023395537.1:0-52807 GCF_002127325.2 Helianthus annuus | reverse complement strand
TCTATTTCTTTGCTTCCGCTGTGCATTATAATTTGTGTTGTTTGACTATGATGATATTAACTACGTCACGTTAATCCCCCACCGGGCCCACCGGTGACACGTGGAAATTCGGGGTGTGACACATACCATGGTTTATCCACAAAGTGTTGGTAACTTTGTAATGGCCTATGGTGGCTAAACTTCTTGTATCTCTTTGGTTTAAATGAATTTTGATGTATTTATTGAATGTTTGAAGTTTATTTTAGTGGTGAGTTCATATACTTAAAATTTTGAATACTTCTATGCTTTATTGAACATGATTCAAGCTTGAGTTTTGAACTTATGTGTGTATATATTCACCCGATGTAGCATTTGCTCACATTCTAGGTTCATACATCTTTATACAAACATGATTATCACACTAGATAAGGGTAGAGTTTAAACTCCCAAATTTAATATTTCAAAGTCATGTAAGTCATAGATATCGTGAAATTGGCTTAGGTAACTTTGATTGGTAATTTATATCTTGCATGTCAATACTACCATACTTATGCATTTAGTTATAAGTCTTGAGGTACATTTAACCTAGCAAGAGGGTTTTACATGAAGTATAGATTTCTTTAAAATGATTTTAGATCCTGCTTATGCAAGAGTCGTGCATTCCAATCTTGCAAATAAGTTCGTGGGAGATGTATGCCATATATGGTCTCCCCATTTTATGCAGGTGTATGGAAAGTTTAGGGATAGTTTTCCGATATTGTCATTCTCATCTCATGATGGGATGTCTTATTAACCTCACCACTTGAATAACTTCAAAAGTTTCTTATTGCTTCAAGGGGATTCGAGATCAAATAGAAAATTAATGTTTTGACTGATCGCTTCCTCTTTAGTTTAGGTTTATTTTCTTACTTGTCTTTTACTCTAGAAAAATACCCCTTTACCTTATAATTGAGGGTTGTGTAGGTCCACTAGCGGAGGATCTAGTTAACCGTATCCTTGTTACCAACAAACCCGCAAGTGCGGAATCCAAGCAGATAAGTTTAACCGAGCAAAGAATACGAACACACCACAAGAACAGGATTCAACGATTAAATCTCAAAGTGTATTGATTCCAGAGAGTTTTGTTACAAGATTATAATACAGGAAAAGCTCACACAAACACACTGGTGTTCTCTCAATGTGTTCTACTAATATGTTCTACTGCTTATCTGTCTGCAAGTGTGCTTTATATAGGCAAACCTTATCCACAGGCTTACGAAGAATCAGTTGGGCCCAACATGAAGGACCACAAACCTTGAACAGACCACGAAGAATGATGATTCTTCGTCCAGCGAACCATCATGGTGATGGTTCGTTGTCATCATCCTTCGCTGACTGATTCTTCCTCCATACATAATCTTCGTCCAATGGAGTCTTCGTCCAAAGTAATCTTCGAGGGTATCATTGACTGGGCGACGAACATTGAGTCTTCGTGAGAAGGAGACTCCCACGAAGACTTATGATTCTTCATTGGGGGGTTGCATCATGCAGAACAGAAACAGAACAGGCAACTACATATTGCATATAGCAACTGATTTACAAAATGTACAAAGTTAAAGTCACTCCGAAACAGGACGGAGGATGTCGTGCTTCGGTCTTCACTTCATAACGCTGCTCGTGATGATTCGTTCTTCACATTGTCGTCGGATCTTTCAGAGTCTTCACGTGTCACGGACAGGAAGTGTATCAACAAACTCACCCTTGAATGATGCTCGTGAATCTTTTGATCTTCAATACTTCAGATCCTTTCGGTGTTGATGAGTGGTCAGCTACAACTCGATCATCTTGATTCTTTGATTGCATTCATGTCGTGTCTCCATTCCAAAGCTCGTCATTTAACACATTTTCTTTGCCTTTAGCTAGTTTAGATGCCACATCTGCACATACAAGAAAGCTAAAGGCATAGTGAGAACAACTACTTGGAATATAATCAAATGACACACATATGACCAACTCTCAATCAAACACCGACCGACAACAGTTTGAAAGTTGTGAAAATTTGATCAATTTTAGTTTTTAACTTGCTAAATTTTGACCGTTTATGAAGATAAAATTGATTTAGGTTTCGATCAGGTTTCAGGTGGGAAAAGACTCGAGATCCAACATCGTACAATCAAAAATAAGATAGAAATAAAATCTTTTTGGCTTTTATAAAGTTTATATTAAAACACACCTAAAATCTTTTTGGAATTTTTTGAATATTTCAAATGTAAGGACGGAAAGTAGTAAATAAATATTTACAGACATTCTTTTTGCGAGTTTCGAGGGTAAGAGAATCATATCAGTGTACGGTCACGCCAAAACGCTCTTGTTGTTCAATTAGTTAACATTTAGATAAGCATCCTATAACGATTATCGGTATTGTTGTCCACTTAAGCTCAACTTATCAGATGTACTCGCGATTAGGGGATACGTTAATGTATGGTTTATACTTCCGACCAGTGTTCATCCACACACGACACATTCCCGTATCAAGGTATGCACGAGAGTTCATCTTACTGGTGAGTATACCATTTATCATCTGTTTTCAACGTATATGATGTGAGATACTCACTTATTTTTGGATGAATACAAGCCCTGTGTGATTAAATCACTTATTGATGAGGAACTTGATATTCGATGCATACAGGGCACAAGAGCAAGTCCGTGAACAGGTTAGTACCATCGTACCGACAAAGAGACGAACTTGACTCCTGCTTAAAAGCTGTGATATATTATCACTTATTGATTGGGACATGTGATTGTTTATCACTTATTGAGGTCGTATGCATCATGTATTATATACATGTTTGTATGATATGTACACGTTTGTATGGTATCATGGAAGTTCTAGACTTGCGTCCCCATTGTTTTCGGTAATGAAACAACCATGATACCCAGATGATAAACAGCATAAAGACCACGTGTCTCAGAACCTCGGCAATCTGTCAAACAAAATTTCGGTACCAAAACCATATGCCAATGAGCGGTTCCCACACAGTCTTCAGTCGATTTAGGTTTATATCACCCTGCACACTTTAAAATGATTGTGAGCCTACCGATATATCTTATATAGAGCTGCTTATCGTTTTTCATCTTAAGTTTAAAGAGGTTTCGACAGACCACTGATGTACTATCATTTTCTATTTTGCTCACCAGGAAACTCATTTTTGTTTTTCTATTGTATTTGTGTTTTGAAATTTTTCGACGTTTTTTTATTTTTGAAATTTTTCAATGTTTTTGAATTTTTTCGAATTTACTCCCCCTAAAATGCAAAAATTACGAGAAATTAAAAACACACACAGATATTTACAAAAATGATTTTCCGTTGTTGGTTTAACTCATGTTTTACCTCGATGCTTTTTACCAAAATTAATTTTAATCAGAAATGATTTATTGAATTTTGGAAAAATCAGTTGACATGTCGGTAATCGGTGTGGACCAAAACAGCATTAACGAGTTTCACATTGAAACAATCACGTGTGAGGTGATATTTGAGCTCAACATATTTGGTCAAAGAGTGCTGTACGAGATGTTAGTAATCCGTAAAGCAGCTTAAATATCGACAAAGATAGGAGAGATAAGAAACTCAAAACCGTTATCCTGCAACTTCTTCGTGCTTTAGCAGGAATCTGAGTGCTCTCCCAAACTGGATATCCACGCAGTGTGGATTTCAAGGTCGATTTTGCAGCTACTTCAATTAACCGAGAAATCTCTTCACAGCAACAAGATCAGAAACCTCCGGGTCCGGCTGGTAAGCGGCAAGCGAGCATGTGGGTAAATCTTGTACACATCATCATGGTCGGTCCATACATGATGTCTTCCACATGCTTTTGCACTAGCAAAGGTCTTCGTATTTCTCCTTTAGAAGTAGTGTGCGGTTGTTCAATCCATGCCAAGGTATCCGCACACCCAGTTGGTTTGTACAACAAACACATTTTCTTTAATCACACCGTGAAGAAATGTACACTGCACGTTCATCTTGTTAACTTTGAACTTCTTGTGGAAGATATAAGACATGAATATTTGAAAATATTCAGACGTGCTGCAGGCGCGTACATTTCGTTTGAATCTATTCTCTTGACTTGATCAAAGCCTTAAACATTACAATTTGATGCTCATGAATTTTCTTGTCGAAGTTATCAACTTCATTCATCATCATTCTTTCTCCATTATTCCATCATCTGACATTTTTGTCTTCTTTTCTTTTTCCCTCTCCGTCAATGGCAATAATATTCTCCTAGATGTAACAATGTTTCGGAGCCTTATGTCGCCGATCTTGTGCATGGACACCCCACTATCAACAATCCTAAGACTATCAATAGTTCCTCCTAGAACATCCTGAACACTCATTCAGAGATTAGTTGGAGAGTGGGACCCAAGCCTTCACAGACTTGGGTCGTCCATCATCATCGAGAATTGTGACATCCATTTCCCGATGGTTCGAAATTGATGTAGCTCCCCCCGAAACAGTTACCGGTTTTGGTTTCCAAATAGGTTTCTGTGTTTGTTTTTCATTTTTAACATCTGATTTAACATACTGTGTTTGGATAACCACTGTTTTCAAAGCCTTTTTGACTTCTTTTCTTTGTTTCTTTTTCTGTTTCATTTCCTGTTGTTTAACAAGACGAGGGTCCTGTTTTGGTGAAACAGGTCTTTTATGGTAACTGTTACCACGGGGGGCATCAACTTTTTCCTTTCCCTTGGTGAGATATGGACAGTTTCTGACGATGTGCCCGTACTCACCGCATTCAAAATATGGTCTCCGCTCAACAAACCTCAGAGTATCATAACTGTAATAGCTTGATGATGAACTTCGTGATCTTGAGGTACTTGGTCCTACATCACAACAGTTTATGTGTTGTGTGTAGTTGTTTTGACTGTTTCTTTTCAAAATCTTCTTTTGCATAACAAAATCTGTGTTGATTTGTTTTCAAAAGATTCAATTTTATCCGTCCCTCGGGATTTCACAAAGTTCACCTTCTGAACCTTCTTCTTGTTTTGGCTTTGTTTGCCTTTTCCATTTCCTTGGTGAGCGCGACTTTGCTTTCGTCGATCTGGAAGTTTTTGATTTCCATATTGTTTCCGAACTTCGGCTTTTGGGATAGGAGCACACAGAGTTAGTACAACTCTTGGGCTCGACTTTCCCAAAAACTTACTAGTTGAATCTTCGAAAACTTTATCAGTCAAGGATTGATTGACATTCTTGATTGGAAAATCATTATCTGAATATATTTTATCAGATCCAATCAACGTGTAAAGCAAATTCACGCTTTCATAACTCTTAGACTCTTGCGCAGACGTGGACTCAACCAGAACAATCTTAGCAGGTTTTGTAGGAGGATCACATAGAATATGATTCTCGAGAGGTATGTCCTCTTCTTTGATAACTGCATCAGACTGTACTGAGTTAGTATCATCGGATTCATCATCTGAAGAATCAGCATCCTCAACAATGACTGGAGAATCCTGATTTTGTTTAGCAGTTAATACTTTCGTATCTACTGACACATCTGAATCTAATGATACTTCCTTTTTGTAACCAAGTCCAGCTGCGAACTCCTCAACATCTAAGGGAACAAATGGCTCAAATTGGGGTTTATCCTCCTCATCAGGCATTGCGGTATAATTGTGTCTAACAGGTGGAGGACACTTCTTATAGCCAATGCATGTGACATCATTCTTCTTTTTCTGTATGTCAATGATGTGATCCAGCACATACCTAGAGTTTGAGTAACTATCTAACCTAAGCTGGATCACCACATTTTCACACTTGACACAGGCCAACTCCTTTTGTGCTTCCTCAAGCCTAGTGATGTAATTATTTATAGCAGTTTGTTTTCTTGAAACTGTTTTTACTAGCTCGGTTTTATCTTCCCTTAATGTGTCAATTAATTTCTTAAATTCTTTTTCATGATTTTTATGGAACAAGTTGGCCTCTGTGCATTTCGCAAGATCCACGATCAAACTTTGATTGTGGATAAATGTTACGTCATACTTGCTTTGCAAAACATCATATTTGCTTTGCAAGTCAGACAATCTAGCACCTAAATCAATACAATTATCACATTTATCAGATTTAGATTCATCGACACGTACCTGAGTTGACGAGCTGCCGACATTAGCCATGAAGGCTGAATGAAGAGAAGAAGAAGAAGAAGAATAAGTAGCTTGATCCACCAGAATTGATCTTTGATCATTCCCTGCTTTAGCTTCACTCAAAAGCTCCTCAACTTCTGCATCAATGGACTCATGTGACACTTCATCTGTGCCGTCTTCACCTGAACTTGAGGTTTCCTCATCTGAGCTGCCACTATAACTAGAACTGTCTTCATCTGAGGATTCTCCACCGCACGCATGCTTTAGATCCTTGACAACTTCAACAAAACAAGCTGTTCCACCCTGATCACTGCTACCCAGTTGAATTGACCTGTCACAACCTTCATCAACTTGCACCACAAGAGCTCGGTTGTTGTTTGATGGACCTGCTTGATGAGAATTGTTTACAGGCATCAAGGCACGTTCATTATTCCTGATTTGATTCTGATTCTGTTGATTGCCTTGATTTCTGAATGGATTCTCATTCCCATGCTGAGCTAGCTTCGTACATTCACATTTGAAATGACCAAATTCACCACAATTGAAACACTTGACCGCTTGTTTATCGAACCCATACTTGGTATCTTTCTTGCTTTCCAAGCTGGTTCTACCAGTTCTTTCCATGAAATCTTTTGCTCGTCTCACAGCACTAGCAAATGCCCACTTGATATCCATCAAATCCATTTCATCCTTATCTATTTGCTACTAATCTTCCTGAGTCAAATTGATGTTTCCAAATTGCCCTGCTTCTAATCCACAGTATGCGCTCACCAAAGTGTTTAGAAGCTCCATATGTTCCTTTGCCACCTCAACACTTACTTTCGAGAAACTTGAAGTATCTAGCCGAACTGTGTTTGGATTAGTTGACTGACCAGCCTTGACTGTTGATGAAGTGTTTCCATAATAGGCTTGTTGTTGACCTTTGTAGTTTGGATCAAGAAATGATGGTACTCCAGTAGACTGATAGCTTTGCTCTGAGGATGCTGGTTGTGGTGTTCCATACATATCGGTGCTCGAGACAAACGCCGTTTGTAGCTGAGCATGTTGAATAGGTCTTGCAATCGTACTGGTACCTCC
This sequence comes from Helianthus annuus, assembly GCF_002127325.2. Lineage (NCBI taxonomy): Eukaryota > Viridiplantae > Streptophyta > Magnoliopsida > Asterales > Asteraceae > Helianthus > Helianthus annuus. The sequence continues at coordinate 45,634 of NW_023395537.1, read as the reverse complement.
ATAATTTTCATAGTACATCTCGGGATTTTGTGGTACCGGCACTCTTTTTGCCTTCCTGATTTCATCTTGATTTTTGTTCTCGAAGAGTTGAATGAAATCATGAATGTTGGTTGTAGCTAGCGTGCCATTATATTTCAGAATCTCCAAGAAACCACTCCATTGAGCTGGCAATGCGTCGGCAAACTTAGTGACAACCTCTTCCGGAGTTGCCGCGACCTTAAAATTACCCATCTCACTCAGCAAATGATAAAATCGACTTAACATGTCTCCCAATGACTCCCTTTCCATACACATGAAGCCGACGAACTCCTTTTTGAGCAGATCATGTCTCAATTTGCATGATGACGCATTTCCTTGACCTCTCGCCTTTAATGCATCCCATAAACCTTTTGTCGTTTTGAATCCCACAAACTGATGATAAATATCTTTGTTTAAGGATTGAGTTAGAATTGAAAATGCTTTCTTTTCTAAATCATATGCCTTTTTATCATTGCCAGAAAGATCCGCAAATGTCGCAGCATTGGAACCGGCTTCTTCAAGTGCTTGATCGAATTCCTTTGTAAAAGACAACCATAACTCTGTGTTTTTCCCAAGTACATACGTATGAAATCTTTCTTCCCAAGTGGGGTAATCGATCAAATGCATGAGCTTTGGTGGGCGGTTGTTACTACCGGTTTCATTTTCGCTCAAAAGAAGATAGTGAATACTTTGGTTTTGGTTTGTAACAAACGCCCACTGATTTGCGGTAATCGAACTTGATTGTGCTGATGACGAAGATGTGGGAGTCTGAGCCCATGAAGGGACTGGACCTGAACCTTTACTCGTATACATATCTGCATTGGGATCCGGTTTCCAACCCCACCAGTCGGAAGTCAAATTTGGTTGAAATTTAATGACAAATACTTGAAAAACCAAATTAAATAAGTTTTGGTGTGAAAAATAAGTCTTCTGTAAAAACTATAACTATGGAACCATGAAGACTCAAGTCTACGAAGACTCAAGCCTACGAAGAGTTAAAGCTCACGAACACTTGGTGAATCTTCGTCCACGAAGATTAAAAAAATCCACGAAGATTAAATGAATCTTCGTCCATGAAGATCGAAGTTCACGAATATTCAAAGAATCTTCGTCACTGGGATTTGTGAACTTTAGTTGGTGAGAAACAAATATTTTAATCCAACCTTATCTATGCAACAGAGAGTGGGTAGGTAAACCAAAATGTCAAACAACCATACTTTCGGCAGAAATTTCAAAAGACCATCATTTTGTTACCAACTTTGTCAACAACTAATATTTTAACAATTTTCAATAGATCAAACAATGAACTCTAAACCTAGAAAATATGAAGATCACAAGAAATCTATGAGTTTTCCGACCACAATATTCACCGGAATAATTTCCGAACTCAAATTTTGCATGAAACTTCACTAAAAACCATATCTTATCACATATACATGAGGTTTAACAAGGTTTTTATATGAACTAACAGCAAAATAACATGATTTTCAAAGATTTAACCCATAAAACTTTCAAGACACAAACTTTGAAAACTCGACACACGGCTCGGTTTTAACAAGGATGAGAGCCAAGGCTCTGATACCACTTGTAGGTCCACTAGTGGAGGACCTACAAACCCGCAAGTGCGGAATCCAAGCAGATAAGTTAAACCGAGCAAAGAACACGAACACAACACAAGAATAGGATTCAACGATTAAATCTCAAAGTGTATTGATTCCAAAGAGTTTTGTTACAAGATTATAATACAGGAAAAGCTCACATAAACTCACTGGTGTTCTCTCAAAGTGTTCTACTACTTATCTGTTCTGCAAGTTTGCTTTATATAGGCAAACCTTATCCACAGACTTACGAAGAATCAATTGGGCCCAACATGAAGGACCACGAACCTTGAACAGACACCATCATGGTGATGGTTCGTTGTCATCATCCTTCGCTGACTGATTCTTTGTCCATACATAATCTTCGTCCAATGGAGTCTTCGTCTAAAGGAGTCTTCGTCCAAAGCAATCTTCGTCCAATCTTTGAGGGTATCATTGACTGGCCGACGAACATTGAGTCTTCGTGAGAAGGAGACTCCCATGAAGACTTATGATTCTTCGTTGGGGGGGGAGAGGGGGTTGCATCATGCAGACCAAAAACAGAACAGGCAACTACATATTGCATATAGCAACTGTTTTACAAAGTGTACAAAGTTAAAGTCACTCCGAAACAGGACAGAGGATGTCAAAGCGAACAGAGTCGCGTCCACATAATGTACATCAACAGGTTGAGTAGTGTGAGACACTATGACCTTGGTCGACAGTTCTTTATAAACCCATGCTATACTACTACACGATATGTACACTTGTCTAATTTGTGTAGTTGTGTATAAAGTTAAAACCATTTATATTAACTCATGAGTTTTTTTGTTCAAGAAAACCATATAAAAATATATACACTTTGAACGCATATATATGCGTAATATATTACACTATATTTTATTCAACTCGTGTAATACATAAGTTTATTTAACCCGTGCAATATACAAGATTGTTAAAGTCATAATTTTTTTAAGTATATAACATTACATTTATTTAATCTAGGATAGGAGTTGGCCAGAAAGTCCAAATTTCTTAAAAAGTGTAAAAAGTCATAAAACACCATAATGTCAACCATAAAACACACCAAAAACCCACAAATAATATGATGAAGATTACTAAAACATCATGTATGTGGGTTTTGTGTTGTGTTTTAGATGTTAAGGCTCTGATTGTGGAATAACAAATATTATTGTGTTTTATGTTGTTTAGCATTGTGTGTTTTATATTCATAGTTCTATGATGGTGTGTTTGAAGTTTTTATGGACTATTAGAGTTTGAATATGGTGTTTTAGTAATATTCATTCTATTATTTGTGAGTTTTAGGTGTGTTTTATGCCTGAAATTATTGTGTTTTATGACTTTTTACACTTTTTAGGAAAAACACACTTTCCGTAGGATCCCCACTCAATCTGTGTAATACACAAAATTATAACCTAGTATATATATGATCAGCGTCATTTCAAAACTCCAAAAAAATCAAGAACTTTGAGAACTTCTAAAAACCAATCAATATATTTATTTGTTATTTTTAAGGGCAAATCATTTATTAAATGTGACTTCATGATTACATATACGAAGATAGGTAACCTTTCATTTTTTTCCAATTCAATGGCAAAGATGAAATTATAGGAAAAAAGAGAGGTGTAACGGTATTTTTGAAATAGCCTACTTGTTGACTTTCTCTCTTCACATGCAAAGCACATGACATATCCCCCCATTTTCTATATTAGATTTTTGTGTTGTGTTTTTAAGAAAACAAAAGGGTGAAAGTTTATGTTTTAAGACCGTAATGTCCTTTCATTCTACTTATAGTAAATCTTCCCTCTAATTTGTTAAACTAATTTAATACTGGTACAATATACTATTACTCTTAAGTGTTTAAATATATTATGTACTTTTGGACGACTAGCGAGACTAACGTAGAAAAATAATTAGAATGTACTTATGTCGAGAAAGGAGAAACAATATTTGTAGAATATGAAGAGGGTAAGTTAAATTTAAGTTTCTAGAAGATGGTTAAGCAGACTTAGGGGTTGTTTGTTTACCTCTTAATGAGGCTCTTAATGGTTCAGACTTCTTACTGGTTCAGCACTTAATGGTTCAGACTGTTTGTTTCACGAGCTGATGTTTGAATAGTTCAGACATTTGCCTCTGAATGGTTAAGCATTATACTGAGTCTGAATGGTTAAGACCTCTAATCTGAATTGGTCAGACATTTGCCTCTGAACAATTAAGAATTATACTGGCTTTTAATAGTTCAGACCTCTTACTGGTTCAACACTAAATGGTTCAGACCTCTTACCTCTTATTGGTTCAACACTTAACCATTCAGAAGTTATCAAAATAGCCCCTTACATTTGTAGAATATGAAGAGGGTAAGTTAAATTTAAGTTTCTAGAAGATGGTTAAGCAGACTTACAATGTCGCACATAGCCATCAAAAATCTAATCATGAAGGTGGGTAACAAAGACAATCCGCCAATGTTACTCCGTCACAAATCAGGGCATGGGTAATCTAACTTTCTGACGGACTATTGAAGGATCACCGAAAGGATATTCATATGTGGATTGCCGACGGATAGTAGCGATTATTACCGTCACAATGATGGATTAGCCACATGATTCTCACTGATGGCTTAGCGACATATTGTAACATCAAAATACCCACACAATATTCTGTCAGACAATTAGTTTTATTAGACCACCCGGTGTGGGGCTCGACAAGGGACGTCATGGGGCGGCGCCAAACCTCAACACCATTTCCAGCAGAATGTCAGCGTCGAGATCGGTAGGGAGGAGGCGACGAGGACGGGCACAAAAAAACAAAATCCCTCACACACACACATATGCATACAACACACACACACACACACACACACATATATATATATATATATATATATATATATATATATATATATATATAGGATTAGGTTCAAACGTGAACAAAATCCCAAGAGTGAACTGCGTGAACTGATCTGGGCCCTTGATTTTTATGATCTTGAGATTTTAAGTAAATGGCATGATGGTAATTATTTGGTTATTTGTTACTATTTAATTAAGTGAATAAGGGTATTTGTGTAATTTTCCATATTAAATTGATTGCATAAATCCCGTTTATATCTGCATTTAGGTTTTATTCACCTCCTATTCAAACACAAATATCTTTCTCTCTCACATATCATCGCCGACATCAACCAAACACACACACATCTTTCTCATCTTTTTGTGTCGCCCATTGGGTTGTTTTTTCACAATAAAATTCATAGTTCGTGTTCATCGTGACGAATAAATGGGGAGGGGTGAATTATAGGTTAAAAGGAATGAAAAAACAATCTGGATAAAATGACATATATACGTCATCAATCACATTTCCCATTTCTCAATTGTTTGACTGGTTCAACTCATAAACAGAAAAGAGGGACTCTCCGGAAATTTTCGGCTTCATGATTGACTTTCAGGAAGCTCTGTTGATTGGGGAATCAGTTGACCAGATTGCTGTTACTTCGGTGATATTCGCATAGTACAGGGAGAAGATGTATCGGTCAATGGATTTAGACGACGAGAATCCGGTGGTGATAAGATATTTGTTTATTTCGTTGATTTCTGTGGAGTATGTATTTGTTAATCTCGTTTTTTTTCTGTTCTTAAACTTAGAGGTCACTTTAAGAATTGAAAGTTTGTATGACAGATCGTTATGTCATTGTGATTAGAGAAAATTAAAAAAAGGAAAGTCAGTATATTGTTTTATATGGTGACCTTTGTGATATAAGATGCTTTAGAGAAGATGATTGAAAAGAATTAATGATTAATTTTATATGGTGTTTAGTTTTCTTATACACTCTTGGGGTTTTTTCTTGTTTATAAGTTTGCACGCCAAGTGTTCGATGAAATGCCGTATTCTTTTGTATAAGAAATGTAAGATGACTTGGGGAAAAATGGAATGATTGCACGTGACTGTTTAAATATTGAACAGCAGCTGCACATTAAAGGGTTTTTGGCCTAGCGGAACAACGGTATTTAGGTGTGTAAAATGGTGCCCGTCTCCAAGAGGTACACATGTGTATAGTGTCTGTTTTTTAAGATATCTCAGTTTTTTTTTTGTGTATTGAATGTGTAAAGTTGTTGATGTACACTTGTGAATTATGCAAAGTATTAGTTGCTGAGTTTTTTGTTCAATTATTTGATTTTGCTCTTTTTTTAACGCGATGTACACATGTGTATTCTGATTTTGTCCTGTTTTTATTGCGATGTACACATGTGTATTCTGATTTTGCTCTATTTTAACCCAATGTACACATGTGTATAGCGTCTGCTTTTGTGATATCTCATAATTTTTTTGTGTATTGAATGTGTAAAGTTGTTGATGTACACTTGTGAATTATGCAAAGTATTAGTTACTGAGTTTTTTTTGTGCTATTATAGGAGATGTCATGAATGAGAAAAGTGGAGATGGAAGGTCGATAAGGATGATTCACGTATGAGGTCGATAAGGATGATTCAGCATACAACGTGGCGAATAGTTGCAAAAGATTATGTCTTTTGTTTTTTCGATTATGTTGGGGTTATTGTTTTTACGAAACTGTAACTTGTAATTATATGTTTTTTGTTTGGTTTGGAAAACATTATGGAACTTGTAATTTGTTAAATATAAAATAGTTTTACATGTGTTGTTTCTATGAATGTATTATGTAGCTAATTACACATATGTACGATGCTGAGTACACATGTGTACTGTTCTATTTATATCCAAGTACACATGTGTATACCGTTGAAATATGGAGGTTACGTGGATCTTAAAAGTCAAAATTTGAATTCTGATGATGAAATTTGAAATAAATATTAAAATTGAAATCTGGTAATTTGTTGTTTGTTTTGATAATTATCTTGTTAATAAATAAAACATAATGTGGATAATGAATTTAAATTAGGAAAGATGTAACTTAATTTAATTATTAAAATAATGATTTAAATCTAATTTTTTATATAATTACAATCCTACCATTAACAACTAAAAAGGAAATCAAGGGTCTAGATCTGTTCACGCAGTTCACTCTTGGGAGGTTGTTCACGCTGGAACCCTATATATATATATATATATATATATATATATATATATATATATATATATATATATATATATATATATATATATATATATATATATATATATATGTACGGGATCTTGAGAAAACGCCCAAAAGTGTGAGAACGGTGAGAACGCATCCTGGCCCAACACGTGGCGCACGATATAATTAGGGCGAATGGACTTTTTTGTCGTTTTATCTTCCGCTTTTCACAATATTGATTTATTTTTGGCGTTTAAGATTTTTTGGTGTTAACCAAATTCAATAATTACATGGCCTTTTAATGGTTTCATTGTATTAATATTTTGGCGTTTATGGCGTTTTTCAAAGCGTAGGCCATTGGAACCCAAAGGGTCAGAATATCTCTCTGAATGGCTTCAGCTAACAATCCATTTGGCGAAACTTTCGCGTAGAACAATATTGAATTTCCAAGGAAATGTGTTTGATTTTTTAACTCTTTGGCGTTTTACCGAGAAGAAGAACGCCACTAAATAAAAGTACCTTAAACCTCTAAATTTGATCATGCTAAAATCAATAATGTTTTGTTGTATGAGATGGACAATATTGTTAATCCTCAGTTAAGAAAGATGTCTGACAATGTTGTCCACCCCATACAGCTAAACTTTATTGAGAACAAACCTCAATAATGTTTTTGTATGTTTTGGTGTTATAAATTGGATGGAAGTTGAAGATAAAGTCAATAAGATTTTACTCAATGAAATGGACAATATCCTCACTAAAGGATTTTGTCCATTACATTGAGCGATACCTTACTGACAACCAAACCGAATTTCAAATAAACGTCTTGGTTTAGAGGATATTTGATGTTTGGGTTTTTTGGTGTTTCTAAGACGAATGGTATATATTAAATATGGCGTTTGGGGTTTTGTGTGTTTTAATGGAAGGTCTGAGATGTTGTATATATAGGATGTTTTTGGCGGTTTTTTAGGCGGGATTTTAGTATAATTAAGTTTGGCATTTTATATCTAATGGCGTTTTAAATTAGGATGGTGTGTGCTATTGTAGGTTAAGGCGGTAATTTAATGGCATTTTATTCATGAGATGGTGTTTTGTGTAGAGAAGTCAAAAGACTTTTTTACCCTTAATGAAGCGCGCCACAGTAATAAAAGTGATGTTATTTACGAAAATGCCACTGCGTAATCTAGTCCATAGATTGTTTTAATCTTACGATCCATAACCGTTCTCTCTGTTCTCACACTTTTCACTATTTTCTCTAAATCCTGACCCTATATATATATAGAAAAAGTATATTGTACATTACGGCTTAACGTACTTCACGTAAGACAACGTGCGTGATTTGTTCTATAACATGCGTGATTAATGTTTTCAATATGCATGATTATTGTGTTTTAACATGCGTGATTTTGGATTTTTAAGTAATAACGTGCGTGATTTTAAAATGAACGTGCGTAATTACCTGTCGTACGTGATGTACGTTAAGCCGTAATATATGTTAACCTTCTGCGAGAACCACCTTTATTGCGAGAACCACCTTTATTGCGAGAACCACGAGAACCAATGTGAACAGGGGGCAATTTTGTAAATAACAAACAATTTTTAAAAAAAACTCGCTTACCTGATTCCTTTTACCATCGGACTTCAATCAATAATTAAACTACATTTAATAAAAACTTTCATGTCCACTCTCTCCAACCTCTGATTAGATCCAGATCTCTCAACATTTCTAAACATTCAACCTGAATCTCTTAACAATACTCAACAGTTCGTCCCTGAATCTCTCAACAATACTCAACAGTTCGTCGATTACATCATCGTCTCGAATACATCATCACTTCACCATCATCAGTTCACCATATTGAAGCATCGAAGCATCTGGATTGAGATTTTATATCAGATTTGAGATTTTACCTGCAAATAGTCATATAATCGAGGTTAGTTCCCAAATTTCGTCCAAAGTCTGTCGTATAATATATATTAGGAACATAATCATTGACCGTACATTCTTCATCCATTCATAATTAGGGCAACGTGATTATAAGCATTGTGGATTTTTAATCCGTTCGTAATTAGGGCAACGTGATTATAAAATAGATGGCTCAATGAGTGTGTCATAGTGAATTTGAGCAAATAACGTGATTATAATGCTAGATATGATGGGCAACACGAAAATTTGATTTGGTAAGTGTTAGGGTTTTTTTTTTTACTGAATTATAACTGTTGATAAGTTATGTCATGTTAATGCACATGTGCATAGCTATAGTTATGCACATGTGCATAGCTATAGTTATGCACATGTGCATAATTTGACAGAATATGCTTACACGGAATAGGATAATAAGGTAATGTTGTGATCTATATAGATATGCACATGTGCATATTTTTCTAACAGAACAGGCTTACACAGAACATGTTGATTAGGTATAATTGTGTGATATATAGTTATGCACATTTGCATAGCTTGACGGAATATGATTACACATAACAGGATAATAAACTAAATTTGTGATCTATATATTTATGCACATGTGCATAAATTGTTATAATAGGTTAATATGCATGTTTGCATAGTTTGCAATAATAGTTTAACAAGGTAGATAATGTTGATGCATATGACTTTGAATAGGAGTCTCACCTATGCATCAATGATCTCTAATCGGTATTTAGTTTTATCTAGGTACTTTTTTGGTATGATATACAGTTATGCGAATGTGTATTTCATCTTGAAATATGTTAATAAGGTATAATTGTGTGGTATATAGTTTTGCACATGTGCATAGATCGACAGAATATGTTAATATGCACATGTGCATAGTTTGTCAACATAGGTTATTAAGGTATTTAATGTTTATGCACATGTATATAATAATGCACGTGTGCATATCTTATATGTTGATCAAAAATTAATGTTGATACACATGCTCATTGTAGATCATCGATGGAAAAAAATACATGGATTAACAGATGAGAGAGTTAAGCAAAGATGAAAGAGTTAAGCAGATGTTAGACGAAGAGGCGTTGAAGCAATAGGAACGCTGGGGTGTGCTCAACAACTGGAAAAAGGAACAGACGATATGATGTTATGGATGTTATATGTGGGTGACTCAAGGACATGAAACACGTAGTGTTTGTTTTTTTTTTTTTTTTCTTTTTTGTGTTTTTTTTTTGGTAGTAGTAAGTGGCTAACAGATGTGGTGTATGTATATTTGGTTGACAGTAGTTGTATAGGATAAATTATGTATGGATGCATATGTGCATTATTCAAAATTAGTAATCATATGTCAATGTATTATGTATATCAAAGGATGTATTATGTATATTAAAGCGATGTATATACGTATCAAAGCGTGCTGGTATGTTGTTAAAAAATATGTTTGGGTAAGAGCATTATTAGAACACGTATATTGCGCGTGTGCATCTTTTTTTCCGTATCAAATAACCATGTTAAGTTAAACAGAAAAACATGTATGCACATGTGCATCTTTCTGTCAATACATTAAGTTTGGTAATGCACATGAAAACAACTAAAAAACATAATCAAAATGTAAATTTGATAATCCACATCATGACAACTAAAAAAACAAAATCAAAGTGAATACTGATTGGAATTTGTTTATCGTCATAAATAGTTAATTCAATAATCATAAATTTGGGTTGGTCGATTTACGACGTCTGGTTGAACATCTAAGAACGATTGTAGCTCGTTATCAACTATAACGTAATCAAAATAAAAGTCTTTGAGGTTGGCAAATTGGGGTTTCAATGTATGTAGTATAATGTATGAATCACGTTCACCGATAAATAGACGTACGTCTCTCGTATGTACGTACGTCTCTCGTATGTCTCTGGAACAGTTTTTGAAATCTTCTATCGTCTGCATCACCCTTATCATCCTATATTTTTCAAATGTATACATAATGTAATTGTTAATATAATGCACGTGTGCATAATGTAATTGTCAACATAATGCACACGAGCATTATCAATTTATATATAACGACATTTTTTTAACATAACAAGATGCCATATATTCAAACCATAACTTTAGACATGAACTAGAGAAGTACACTTACAGTAAACATATAAACTCCTATTTTTCTATTACATTTACACCACTGGTGTACCACTCTTCAATCACTAAATTGTCCATTTTGGCTATGACTTTCATCCACAACAGAGTACACTCATTGACTTATTCTAGTCTTCTAATATTTGAACACTGCACGACTTTGAAAACCTTCTCATTTCTGCTCGACCATATGATCCATAATGTAACCATCAATATGTAGTTGACTGCCTTTTTCTTCTTCTTAGAAATATCCAGCTTCCAGGAAAAAAGAGAGAATATTTGCCACTGTTGAGTAAGAATATAAATCTTTTACTCCCAGCCATGCTCTGACCATCCACCATAGCGTTTTCGACATCAAACACGGAATGAGGATGTGTTCAACAGTTTCTTGCTCGTATCCGCAACCTGGGAGCAATGAGTCGTTGATATGAATTCCCCTTTTTTACAGCTCTGTCTATGTCAGTAACCTGCCTTCGACGCCTTTCCATGCTAACATATTGGCTTTAGGTGTAGCCCAACCGTTCCAGGTCATTACAAAGCCACTCGACGGGTCCCCGCTTGTGACACACAAATCCTATCTAACGGGTTTAACATTGAAAGTCGACTTATTTTTCCGAGTGCCAACCCAACCCATTTTGACTTGTCTTCATTCGGGTGTCTTTCAGCAGCACCAAAAGCTGCATATACTCCATCGATGCCTCCCTGGTTGTCGGCTTGTTCTTCCATTGCCAATCTGACACAGTGACCTCCCCTATTTTTTTGTAGTTGTCCGCCACCCAACTCTTTGTTTGCGGCCATTTTGTACATAATTGGATAGTTATCCATAAGGCACTTGTTCAGAATACATACGTCAACGATATAGTATAATTTTCAACATAATGCACATGTGCATATAATTTACAATAAACATAATGCACATGTGCATATAATTTAATACAACATCATTTACAGTAAATATAACTAGTAAATATAACGATTTACAAAGTCTATACCTCATTTACAGTCAACATAATACCTTTAGTCACAAATCGAATGATTTTCAACTCTTGATGTTCTGTATTTGTAGGTATCTTGTGACTATCAACTCTATTATCAGCAGATGGACCAACAATGTCAGCATCAGATGTATGAGGAGGATTATCAGAGAATGTATGAGGAGGAACATCAGATGTGTGAGGATCGACACATGATGGACACGTGATGAATCAGATGATGCCATGTAGAGGGTGTAAATGGTGGGTTGTTCGTTGTGAATGCCGCCGGAAACACCGTGCCTGGATGTCGCCGCCGTGAACTCCGGTGAGTTACTTGAACGCTGTCGGCCGTCGTCGTCAATGTATACAACAATCTGATCTGGTGAATGAAACCCAAATATTAAAAGCTGAAGCTGATGAATGAAACCCTAATACTAAAAGTTGTAGATCGTGAACAAAGTGGTGAGAAGAGGGGGCGTGTTTTTTAATAAATAACACATAATTACAATTTTGCCATGTATTCACACTGGTTCTCGCGGTTCTCGCAATAAAGGGTGGTTCCTAACGGATCCTTATCCTATATATATATAAGGCCAATCCCTCATTTTCTTAGGTCCATCCTCTTTGTCTCATCCTCACACCCATCCTACGTGGCGCTGATGTGGAGGCCCATCCTCCGTCAATCATACTGACTAGCCTTAAAAAACGATCGCTTCCAGACATAGACCACTCGGTGTGGGGCTCGGCAAGGGACGTCGTGGGGCGGCGCCAGGCCTCAACACCATTTCCAACAGAACGTCGGCGTCGAGATTGGCAGGGAGGAGACGACGAGGACGGGCACAAAAAAACAAAATCCCTCTCACACACGCATATACATACAACACACACACACACACACACACACACACACATATATATATATATATATATTAGGCCCATCCCCTATTTCCTTAGGTTCATCCTCTTTGCCCGATCCTCACACTTATCCTACGTGGCACTGACGTGGAGGCCCATCCTGCATCAACCATACCGAGTAGCCTTATCCACGTTAAATTTCAGTCAATGATCTATCGGTTATAGCCTTTTTTAGGCTAAGGCATGCATCGATAATCAGTCGGTAATCAACAAAAGATTATATGTTGTGTTTTAATTTTCATGTTCTTTATTTTTTGTTTTATAGGATTCCGTCGATGATTACCAATAGATACCACCCATCAGTAATTTCGTCAGTAATACTCATTTGTCTAGTAATAAACTGAACCATCAGTTTTTTATCAATTATTTGGTATTTGTCCGGTTCAGTTTATTAATTTGATTGAACTGAACGATCAGTTATTTATTTAGTTTATTTATCAATTATTTGGTGTTTGTCCGGTTCAGTTTATTGATTTGATTTATTATAGAGTAAATTGCGGTTTTGGTCATTGTGATTTAGTGGTTATTACTATATTTTACAAAATCCAAATGTCTTGCAATTTATATACCAATGTTTCTATTTTATTGCAGTTTTGGTCCACCACACTAACCTCATCCAACTTATACTTAATTCTAGTTACATAAGAGATATGTGCTCGATAAAGGGTTGTTTAAAATATAGCAATTTTAAAACAATTATTCTAGAAAAGAAAATGTTAATGTGGGTGCCTTGCAGTTTTAAAACAATTACTCTGATAAAGCAATTTTGGAATATCGCAATTTTAACAGACAAATGTTAATGTGGGTGCCTTGCAAATTCTCAACTAAGAACTAGTTTTTAATACACACAAATATATACACTAAAGAAAAAAAAAACAAAGGTAATTATTGCACAAATGGTTCGAAGCAAAGGAAACTTAAAGGTGATAATACACACACACACACACCCCTATAATTTAATTTTCACATCCCCTAGTGTATACGGGCCGTATAAGGTTATACGGCCCGTATAGAATGATTTTGCACAGAAATAAATGCAGTGAAATCATTTTTTTTGTTTTACATGTATACAACCTGTATAAAATTATACGACCAAATATGTTTATTTTGATCAGTTTTTTGGGTTTTAAGATATGTATTCGGGCCGTATACATATCTTAAAACCCAAAAAACAATTACTCTGATAAAGCAATTTTGGAATATCGCAATTTTAACAGACAAATGTTAATGTGGATGCCTTGCAATTTCTCAACTAAGAACTAGTTTTTAATACACACAAATATATACACTAAAGAAAAAAAAATACAAAGGTAATTATTGCACAAATGGTACAAAGCAAAGGAAACTTAAAGGTGATAATATCACACATCCCTATAATTTTATTTTCACATCCCCTAGTGTATACAGGCCGTATAAGGTTATACGGCCCGTATAGAATGATTTTGAACAGAAATAAATGCAGTGAAATCGTTTTTTTTTTACATGTATACAGCCTGTATAACATTATACGACCAAATGTGTTTATTTTTGAGGTCTGATCAGTTTTTTGGGTTTTAAGATATGTATACGGGTCGTATAAGGTTATACGGCCCGTATAAGGTTATACGGCCCGTGTGTATATATATATATATATATATATATATATATATATATATATATATTTGTGTGTAAAACCGAACAATCGTTTAATAAATTTTGGTAATTCTTTAGATAACGTTTTCAGTATCCGGAGTTTGTTGGTGTGTTTGTAGCTAGGGTTCAGAATGCTTGAATATGGTGATATTAGAACACTGTACACTGCATGTAAACATAGTGGCTTTGTGATGCAAGGATCTTCAAATGCGGTATGTACGTTAAATTTCATTAAATGATACTATTATTCGTCTGTTAAGTACTAGATGGAGTCTTTTTGTGGTCTAATCATATAAACTATGTAAGAAAGAGAGAGACCTTTAAGTACGGATCCTACAGCTACATTTGGAACAAGAAGTCCAACAATTCGTTCATTATCTGTTGTTGTCTCAATGCCCACAAGACGTAGTCGTTGACGGGCTTTGCGGGCCTGTTGTTGTTTAATAAACTTTAGTAAATCTTTAGATAGCGTTTACAATATCCGGAGTTTGTTGGATTGTTTGTAGCTAGGGTTCAGAATGCTTGAATATGGTAATATTATTGAAGGAAAAACACTACCATAGGTGAAACCCTCCAGAAGAAATCGCAGAGTGATACATAAAATTACATATAATGAGTTATCATCTTCTAAACCCTAACAACTGTCCATGTGGGTTGTCACCAGAACTCTGCCGATGATCGTCTATTAACTACCGGATGGATTACTTTCATGGTCTAATCATATCAACTATTCACTACATGGAGCAGATAACGGTTTGTTGGGTTATTTGTAGGTAGGGTTCAGAATGCTTGAATATGGTGATATTAGAACACTGTACACTGCATGTAAAAACAATGGCTTTGTGATGGGAACCACATATTCGTGTGTTGCAATTTGGAAAGATGATCGAATGCAGATCTCGTATTGAAATTTGTGAGCCTTCAAATTATTCTCAGACAATTCCCAACAACTTTCCATGTGAAAGTTAGGGTTTGTTGGGTTGTTTGTAGCTAGGGTTCAGAATGGTCGAAGCATATTATGTAACTTTTTAGATGGTGTTTGTATGGTTTAATTGCCTTGTGTAACTTTGATTGACATCTATCATTGACATCTATGTACGGAATGAGATTCTTCGAGAACTAGAAAACGAGAAAATACGGAACGAGATTCTTCCAGAACTAGAAAAGGAGAAAATACGGAACGAGATTCTTCGAGAACTAGCAAAAGGAGAAAATATGGAACGAGATTCTTCCACTAATTAGTCAGAAGCCATTACTTCTTAATGAACTCGAATTCACGAAATGATGAGTAATGTAAGGAGAAACGTTGAGATTCAAGGATTTAGACGCCATGATGAGCAGTTGGTCGATGACATGATAGATAAAATGCGGAAATGTTGCATAATTCATTTAGTTTTTGTTTGGCACCTTCAATCTCCGTTGCATTCTCTTTGGTGTCAGAAGAGAGGGATGCGATAAGTGTCTAAACAACAAGTTGCTTTCCATCCTTCTGACACGCCTAATACGTGAACAAACCATCCATGTATTTTGCAAGTTAAATCCACAATCAATGTATAGAGCTACAGCAACATATTCAACAATATCGCTAATCTGGAATTGGAGAACCGTTGTGTCTAATCATATCAACTATTCACTATAAGTTTTGTGGTCTAATCATATCAACTATTCACTATAAGTTTTTAGATGGTGTTTGTAAGGGTTCTAACAAGTTTGCTGCTAATTGAACTGGAAGTCGCTTTTTCAATTTGGTAGGCACTAGTTGTGAATACAGAAAACTTAACAAGAGAAACAGCTAAAAAAGCGGTGAACGGTGAGGCACTCATTTAACATCTCACCTCCCTTTAATCATCATAACCAATAACCTTCACCTTTGTAGGCCCCTCTCGGAGGATGACGAACCTAAACCTTGTTATATAAACCTACTAGCGAGTGCGGAATCCAAGCTAGCAAGCGGACATCGTTTACATCGTGACTAAATACAGACAAAGTACAGACACAAGTGCACCAACAACCTTTTCACTGTTATACGACCCGTATATATTTATGGATCGTAATCAAGTTGCAAAGTATAACTCTTATAAAAAAATAATATTTAAGATTAATAGTTGGGAGAAATAATATATTGATAATTCTTTCAACCTATATGACTCATTTATCCAACATATGTATATATGTATGGATCATAATCAAATTGTAAAGTATAACTATTATATAAAAAAATAAGATTTAAGATCAAGAGTGGGGAGAAACAAAATGTGGGTTTTGAAGAGTGAAGTTTGTTTTCTTTGATTTGAATGGTTAATTACCAAAATATCTATCACATGCTTCTCATGTGACTAGGAATTAATTATAAGTTGGATGGAGTTAGTGTGGTGGATCGAAACCCAGGGCTGACCCGTTAAGCTTATTAACTTAGGCTAAGGCCTAAGGCCACCAAAAAACAACTCCAATTTTTATATACTATATTTGTTTTTGGCCCATTTAAAAAACGTTTCTAGGCCCATGATTTAGGATTTTCCTCTAGAAGTCCACATTGTCCGTGCACGCTTCATTTCAGAATCTAAAAGCAGCACCGCAGCACATCAACCGCTTTTACTTGCGGCTTTTTCAGAGCAACCAATGTGAAATTGAATGTGGATTGGGCGAAATTAGGGCTGACATTAGGAAAAATCATCGTTGTGGTTATTCAATGTCTCAAATCTTAATCTCAGTTGTTGATTTTCTTTATACCAATTCAATAGGGCCCCGACTTTGTAGTTCGCTTATGGCCTCCAGAAACATTGGAACGACCCTGCCGAAACAACAATAAAATATAAACCTTGATATATAAATTGTTAGATATTTGGATTTTGTAAAATATAATAATAATCACTAAACCATAGGGATCAAAACCGCAATTTACTCTTTATTATATTTGGTTTTTGTGCTCATCCAAAAACGATTCTTCATCGCTAGGATATGTATTAGCCTTGCATGGGCCGCAAAAACACTATTTCAGTTGGAAAACTTCTTGATATTTTTCAAAAAGAAAAAAAAGAAAACTTCTTGATTTTATATGTTATAATATTCTTTAGAACATGTCAAAATTCACAAATGATTTTTAAAGATAATTTCTCTTCCATCAATTATGAATTATGATTATAGTTACTTTAAGTTTAAGTTACCTCTCTCTCTCTCTCAATGGATAGAGTCTTGTTAGTATCTAAAAAAAGTATTATTAAATAAATTTAAAATAATACATCATTTTATTTTATAAATGACAATTTTTATATTCGAGTGAGTAAGGCCTTCTTGATCAAAAGGAGAATGACGAATAAATCCCAAGATAAATGGAGGTTCCACAGCAAAAGTTAAAGGTTTGAGTTTGGTGGCTCTTTCATAGTTTTATGCAAATTGGTTAACACTTGGAAGAACCAAGGGACATGCAAATTTGTTAACACTCACCACCACATATTGTTATTTTTCTTTACCTGCCTTTCACTGAATTCGAGATCCAAATTTGTATTTAGCATGTGAAGCACCACAATGATATAAATTGATTATAAATATTTACTTTTATAATGGTAAAGAAATATTTCATTTTATTGAATAGCTATAAGCTCCAGATACATGACATGTATTTTGTATAAGATTAAGATAGATGCTCAATAATACTTCTCTCATATATGAAAGTATGTTTATAAAGTCTATTTAAAAAGGTAAAAAAAGAAAAAAAAAAAAGGAAAAAAAAAAAAGAAAAATATGTATGTTCATCGATCTTTTCGGTATACACCCCCCACCTTGACTCTCCCTTTTAGATTTATCACCCCCACCCATTTCTTTTAATTAATAGAATATGTAATTGATGATTTCGATCTTTTCGTTATACCAAAAACACACTCCAACTTGACTCTCCCTTTTAGATTTATCACCCACTCATTTATTTTAACTTATAAAATATGTAAACTATTTATTATCACCCACTCATTTATTTAACTTATTAAATATGTAAACTATTTATTATCACCCACTCATTTATTTTAACTTATAAAATGTGTAAATTATTTATTAAGTTTCTGTCCCACCCCCGTCATGGTGGATGAACGTGAATGCGACGATTTAAGAGAGCAACCGTGGTTACATCTCAAGTAAGCAATCTGTTCATGCAATCAAGTCCTTAAATGTAAGTCTCTAAAAAACACATCCACGTGCCTAGCTATCTCAATTGTTATCAGCTAAAAAGCATGCTAAAATATGTTAACTATAAATTTGGTGGAATATAGGTTTGATTAAAAAAAAAAAAAAAAAAAAAAAAAAAAAAAAAAAAAAAAAACATTGTATAGTATAAAACCATAAACTAGTTTAAACCATACAAGTAATTAAATTCAATACATTAACTCCATAATCAACCCTTAGTGATTGTATAGTGTGCTTCCTAGTATCTGACCCCCTGACACTTGGATGTCAAAATGTCGTTATTGTGTGTCGGGTTTCTAACATCGACCCTAACCCGGGAATACTAGATGGGTTTGTCAAACCAATATATCTATCGACGTACTACACTGGCTTCGCAAAGTTAATGGTTGTGTAGTGTTGTAATGAGGGGGACTTTTGTAGTGTGTCATACCTACCATAGCAACATGTAAGTCCAATTAAGCGTTACAAGTATGTGAAAACCTTTAGATGATTTTGTATGAAAAAACCATAGCTTGTTATTGAGAGAATATTTTCCACCCAAAGGTTGTGAACATTGTAAAACCATAGTTGATGTTGTTTCCGGTGTCGACGTTGGTGTCGGCAACGGTTGTTGATATTGTTTCGGAGTTGATTGGATTAGTTGTTGATTTTGATGTCGACGTTAGTGTCGGCAACTGCTGCTATTGATGTTGTTTCGGAGTTTGATTTCGATTGCATTGGCTGCTATTGACTTTGATTTTCAGATTTGAGGTTGGATTGGATGGAAAAAGCTGTAGATGATGAACAGAGTGTTCAAGAATCAGAAACTCTGCTCTGATACCATGTTGACAGCTATAGAGAATAGACTTTGTAATTGGTTTGAACTGTGTTGAAAAACTTAACTTAGGGTTACATAAGAGGGGTGTTTATATAGAACACTATGTTACACATTTAGCCCCTAAACTATGACATATTGCTCACTTTCCGACACCATTGTGTTTTACGTTATGTCCATTTTGTAATACGCAACTGAGTTTTCAATTTTTATTTTATTTTTTTGAAAAGTATAACAATATGGTATTAATCATAATAAAGATAAAAGGACATTCGACTAGAGGGGATTGCATGTGACTTACATGTCTATGTTTATAGGCATGTAACTTGCATGTGCATGTTTTTTTTCTTCTCTTAGACAAAATTATCTTTCTCACTTGGTTCCTCATTGGACACTTGTAACTTCTTACCCTTCTTATTTTTAAACCTCTTTGTATTTGAACTATAAGTCAACCCGTAAAATTAAAAATAAATGAAATCTTAAAATTTTCCTATAATTTGGTATTTGGTATGGGAAAGAGAATAGAGACTTGGTGCTGATCGCTCTCAGAAAACACTTAACTAACTCATGGTGAAAACTTAATTCTTATTAGTCCCTCGATCCACGTTTTTTAATTGCTGTACATAATCTTGAATAAGCCGCGTAGGAGCATTTTATCATACATAGTCATTTTTTTATCGTTCTCGTCTAATGACCGTGTTATCCAAAATGGTATGTATGGTCTTCTCATGGTAACTTAGTTAATGGATGGCTGGTTTCTTAAAGATGCAAAAGCCATTAAAAGTTTACAAGGGTGAAGATTTTTTGGAAAACAACAAAAATATAAAAGGTATAAAAACTAAAGAGTAATAAAAAAGTTTGAAGATCAAGCTTAATCCATAGTATATGAAGCATTTTGGTAAACATCTGATGGATTTCATATACAAGTACCATCATACAATCTAAAAACCGGAATGAACCTATTTAAAGTTTTTCCATAAACTAATTCCTAAAGGTTATAATTCTTTATTATAATATTTCATGGGCCTTTACCATCAAGACTTCGCCCTGGTGGGTTGCTGTCATGAAGTGATTGAAGAATTTTGTAAACAAACAGAATAAATGTTGGTGTTTAAACAATTTGATAAGGCATGATAGGGTTTCCTACTAGATCTTGGAGTTGGACTTATGGATGACATCTACACTAATATTTATTTGTCCGTGAGTCTGAAGACTCAGTAAATACCATCTATCGTTTAGTCCAAGACCAATCTGTAAAGATGACTACTTCATGTTCAAACACTTTAATTAAAGATCGAATATCTATCCTTATTGTATAAGGAAGAATGTACTGTTGAGTTGTGAAGACAAATGAAGTTTTGAGTTGTTAAGACATGAAATTTTGAGTTGTTAAGACAAATTAAGTATGGAGTTTTAAGGGAGGTGGGGGTGGCAACGTTATAGTTACGTGACACCCGTTTTCAACGCGTGGAAAACAAAAATTCCCACCGCCAGTCATTTGTTCAACGAGTGATAGCAGCCAGTGATGGATTTCCGTTATTTTTTTCACGCGTGAAAAATGATGGATGTGAGGGGGTGTGGGGGTTTATTGTTAGGTGTTGTGAGTGATGACCATTGCCACTAAAAACGGATGTGAGTGATAGAATAGTGGCTGATGACATGGCAGGAGTTGATTGGATGCTTGTGAGTGATAGAATTCTATCACTAGTGACCACACCCACCCCCCTAAGTATGAAGCATGGTATTTTAGTTGTGTTTTATATTTCATTTCTATAAGAGCATTCAATCCATCAAATTATACATACATTCCACTAAAAAACAACTCCTATATCAATATATTTTCACTAAAAACAAATACTTTTTCTCTCTCCTTTTCAATTAAATAATATTATCATTACATTTTTCTCTCTCCTTCACTCACAACCACTCTCAGTATATATTAAAAAAATTATAGTGGGTGAACAGTGTCCCCTCAAATATACAGATGAACAGTAACATTTTCTCTCTCCTCCACTCACAACCACTTTTTATACCCTTTATAATATAAAAACTCCCCCTCACATATTTTGATGGATAGAATGTGAATGCTCTAATACATTGCATTGTGTTTTAAATTGTTATTTTTTGTGTTTTTTTTGGCAAAACAACCCAAAACATCATGACTAAGTCCAAAACATGATGCCTACATATCAATTTTTTGTGTCTTCTCACATTTAACAGGATCTTTAGCAGCGATGGAAAGTCGCAAGCATTGCTTCGATTTCTTGTAGTAAGAGTGCTACTTTCTTTCAACGATGGAACCGGCCGTGCAATCACAACAATAGTACGTCATCTTAGCAATTTCCTTTACTTGTCATTGATTTATGTGCTCAGTCTCTGCACTCATATACTGCCATGTGGCATGGAGTTAGTGTTAGTTGTAGTCTAGAGTGACAACTGAGTATAAATACAAATCTCAGTTATGTAATTTATGGGAGTGAAGCCAAGAAAGCTCACCCCTAGGATAGGAGGAATCTCCAAAGGAACCTGTGATGCCGAAAAGAGGAAAAAGACATCATCCGGGGTCTTATATATGTGGGATGTTGGTGCATATGGAAGGCGAGATATGAAAAGTTGTTCTCCAACGGGAAGGGAGATAGTGAGGAGATCTTCGGGGAGGCTAGATCTTTAGGTTTTTTTTTGTTAAAAAACAGATCGAAAATTGGTAGTTTAGAGTGGAAAGAATGGTGTAAATACTCATTGTATATGTTGTAAGTTGTGGTTGGGCTGTTTTTTGTTGCGGGCCTGGTGCCGGTTTTTTAATAAAATTTACCTTTCAAAAAAAATATATATTGGTGATGCACATCTTTTCTCTCTCTCTAGTTTTTACAAATTATCAACGGTAATATAATCACAACAATTAGGATCAAAAGTATCATAAGTATATATTGGTAGAGGATCCTGTAAAAAGTGCTCAAAGTGTGAGAAGTGTATTATAACACTATATATAATACTATATAGCACCATATAAACACCGTATAACAATATGTAACACCATATAATACCATATAACACTATGTAACACTATATATCATTATATAACAAATATAACACTATAGGTTGTCTGATAGCATGTCTATGATAGATGTATAGTGTTATATTTGTTATATAATGATATATAGTATTACATAGTGTTATATGGTATTATATGGTGTTACATATTGTTATACGATGTTTATATGGTGTTATATAGTATTATATATAGTGTTATAATACACTTCTCACACTTCTCACACTTTAGGCCCTTTTTACACTATCCTTACCCAGTATATATTACTTGTTTTTTATTTTACGATATGATTTTTTTTTATAAATTTCAGAAAAACATAAGGTTACATCAAAAAAGGGATAATACTGGGTTCCTTTAGGATAAGTGGATAACTTATCCTAGAGGTATATTGTCTAATTGGTCATCAGCAACATGTCAAAAGTCCAAACTAAATCTTGGTCTGTCAGATGTGGGTGGACTTTTGGATTAGTGGACACAAGATGGAGGGGGTTCCTAAAGAAAGAACAAAGAAACAGTTAGATGAAGTACTAGGAGTCAAGTAGGGGACAAAAGATAAAGTAGAATTCAAAACTACTTCTATGAAATGTCTAATTGTCATTAGCAACGTGTTAGCGGTCCAAATTAAGGGCAAGAATGATGATCTATCTATCGGATGTCGACTTGTGGTTTAGGGGACATAAGATGGAGGGGGTTCCTAAAGAAAGAACAAAGAAACAAGTAGATGAAGTAAGAGTCAAGTAGGTGCTGTATTAAAGGGGATAGTTATGAGCCCACAAATGGGTTTTGGACAAAATGACACAATTCTAATTAGCCTTACAATACCAAATGATACAGAGGTGTTTCTGCTTCAAGACAAGACAAGGTCACGTGAACAAGAGAGATAGACTCTCGTTTCTTACTTTGAAATGTTATAAAGGGACAACCTGGTCCTTTCTATTTTTAACCTCCTATCATCCTAAATTATGTTTTACCCTTACAACTCTCAAAATATGTCGCTAAAACTAATATTTGTTGCTGACACTGCAAGTAATCCAGTTCTATTTAATCCAAAGATAAATGATATCAAGAAAATATTTTTTTAGAGCATAATGTCAAAGTATATCTAGAAAATCGACAACTTCAACAAAATTAATCAAAACCAGGGGTAGCCTGTGATTTCCGACCGGGCGGACCTAAAAATTTCTATAAAACCGGTATATACCCAAAAATCTCTATACGAACACTACATACACTCCACTAATGAGCGTAAAAATCGGGGTCGGCCGCCCCCTCCCGCCCCTTAAAAGCTTCGCCCATGAAAACTGGGGTCAAAGAACTTTCTAGTCCTTAGAGTTTGTTTAACTTTTGTTATAGAATTTAGAGTAAATTCCTTTTATTATTCTTTGAGATTTGATGATTTTAACTATTTGACTCCAAACCCAAACCTGATTTTTCAATTTGTAACCGTTTGAGTCCAATCTACTAACGTTATCCACCAAGTCTGTTAACTTGAAGGGTATTTCAGTCATTTACTAGTTTTATTATAATATATATTAATATTTTATGTATTTTATTATTATATATAATATAGAAACATACATTCATAACACAAACCTCACACGCATAACCACCACCACCATCCTCCACCACCACCACACCTTACCACTAGACCCCATTGCAAACACCAGCACCACCCCACCCCACCGCACCACTAGATCACCCCATCGCATCACTACACCACCCCACTGTCATGTGAAATAATGCAAAAACCAGTAGTTTCACTAGTGCTTGGATCTGAAGTGTCATTTAAGGCTTCTAGATAGGGCTGTAAACGAACCGAACGTTCAGCGAACAGTTCGTGAACCGTTCGGCGGGAAGTTCATTTATGTTCGTTCGTTTAATAAACGAACGAACATGAACAAGAAATTTCATTCGATTAGTTAAATGAACGAACATGAACAGAGGTCTCGTTCGTTCGATTGTGTTCGTGAACGTTCGGTAAGGTGTTCGTGAACGTGTTCGTGAACATTCGTTGATTTGCATTCGTTTATCTTCGTATGTTTGTGTTTTAATTGAAGATCTTTGTGCTTTCTTATAGTTTATTTGTACTTTTTATATTATTAAACTTTTATTTATTTTATTTCCCTAACAATTAAAATAGGAAACCTGCTTTCACCTTGTTTATGCATCATTTCCCTTTCATTTCTCATTATTTACATCCACGAATACGATCGACGTCCGTTCCACAATAAGGGATTCAAGTTCGAGTGCTACTCTCTGGGCCATCCATCTTTATCCTTGGTCGCGTTCGTCAAATTTATTTGTGTTCGTTTGTGTTCGTGAACCGTTCACGAACACGTTCATTTCCTTAATGAACGAACACGAACATAAAATCTCGTTCGGTAAGTATTCATGAACCGTTTGTGAACACATTTATTTCCTTAACGAACGACCACGAACAAGGCCTTGTTCGTGTTCGTTCGGTTCGTTTACAGCCCTAAGAGCAACTAGTGCAAGATTCATGTGACCTTGGTCAAGTCCAATTATGCTAAAATGTTCATCACTCAAATCCTTAGGTAGACTACTCAAATGAACAAAGCTTTGAATGAAAAAGCTTTGCTGATTAGTTTCTAGTGCAAGTGAACCGGTAATTGGTATATGAGCAGGGGATTGAGTTTGTATACTTGAAGGAGATTGGACATGTGCTTATCACATATGAATATGAATTTTGAGTAGGTCCATGTGCAAAATGGGATGTAGACTGTGTGTTAGGATCAAGGGTATTTTGGGAAAAAAATTGATGTGCATTTTGAAAGTTTGAATACTGACTAGCAGTTGATTAATTCATTTGATTAAGATAAGTCACACTTGAGAAAGAGGTTTGTGTAAGATTTTTGCACTCCCTAGTAAATGATCTAATCTATGAAACTTATAACATTCAACTCTTGATTTATCTTTCTCAAATTTACCCTTACCCTCCAATCCAGGAAATCTCCAACCAATTTTATTATAGAACTTGTTTGATTTAATACTCAAAATTGCAAGTTGGTCTAGGAGATCAAATTCTTCCTGTTCAATTGGGTCTGTGGGTTTTTACTCATACATCATCAAAGCATAATTCTAATTTCCAACAGTAGTTATATCAATAAAGTGATCATAACTATGTTCATTTACTATGTTGGATGATAATGACTCATCTTTACTCATCAGAGTTGTGTTACCATATGTGTAATCATCAGCAGTGATGACATCAACTTTTGTTTTTGGTCAAGCTCTCTCATATAAGTGAGTAGTTTTCCATGAAGTTGTGTCAGAGTCATCTCCTTAGACCCAATAGCGTTCTCAACACATAAGCAGTTGTATCCTACTTGTTAGGACGAGATCTTGTAAATCTGTGACTCGGAGAAGAATTCGTATAAGTTTGATCTGCGGTTAAACAGCTCAAACTTTTGAGTCATAGATTCTCCCTTTTATATGAGTGAATGTTTCATACTGTTGATTCGTTATTTCCCCAATGTTCTCTTGAACCTCATTTATACCACTAAATTGTTCATTCAGAGCACCCACAACTACTTGTCATTCTCAAAGTGGAGGAATCCGGCATAGATTTTGTTGGGTAAGGCAATTGCCAGTATCCCTAATGCCTTAGCATCGAGCTCCAACTTTTGGAAATCTAGCTCTGAGTAATCAGCAGGTTTCTTAGGAATATTAAATATGGTATTTCGGTACTCGGAAGAGAGGGAACACAAGGGTCATATACCACTGATCTCCAGCAACCTGGGTTCTGCTGGGACAATGGTGACCCATCCTTCGTTGCTATATCTTGAATTCATGAAGAACGAACATTGAAGCTTGTTTGCCGATCCGGTATTGTGAGGATCATGAGTGATTAACATCTCTCTAAATTATCTTGAGATTTAACTCAAAATACATAGTATTAGAAGCAAATTAATGATTTGATTGGTCTAATTCTTCTCAATGTCCTTTGTCACTCAATCAGTTATCAATTTGAGCGAGTTTATCTTTTGAATCAATGGTGAAGTCAATTCAGTGAAACATTCTCTGATACCAATTGTTGGATCTGAGAGAGTTTGATGTGTGTGTTTTTGCTTAAATCGTTTAAATAGATATGAAAATTTAAGAAAAAACGGTTAATACAAACACATCATCATCAACATAGTTGGATTTGGGAATCGTTGCATAATAATTTCATTCAAAATCTTTACAATACAATCAAAGGTACACAATGTACTCCCCTCATAAGGTGATCTCTCTCTCACTGAGTTCTTATGCCTTTTTGGCTCTTAGTGTTACTATTATAATGAATACAAAGAACTATATATATGAGGAGAGAACTATTGGTGACGTCACCATGAAAGCGACCCCTAACAACTCATTAAATGATGTAACTTTCAGTAGTTAGTAAAACTGCTGGATTGTTACATTGTTACATTGAACTACTGCTTCTATTGATGTAGTGAAAACAAACGGATTTCTAAACTGCTAGTGAGAACCAGCACTTCTAGGAATCTAGTCATTCTAGTCTTTGACTTGTTGACTTGATCTTCTAGTTTTCAGTCTTGACTTTTGTTGACTTAACTATTGACTGATTGACCAGCACACTAAAAATCCAGCACTTATACTTTTGTTCTCTGTTCTTGGAGGCAGCAGTTCTATTCCAATAGTTTAGGTAGTTGTTTTGGGAAGCCTTTAAGGAGATACTTCTGAACCAAAGACTATACTTCAACTTATTCCATCAGGCAGAGAAGATAGTTCCTTTAGGTTTTGGCTTTCATCATCAATAGATCTTATATAACCCAACAAAAGTTCTATTTAAGAACTAGATGTTTTCTCTATGAAAAGAAAGTGAAATTTGATCCTGAAACTAGAAGATTACTGTATATATGGGGTTGAACCACCACAAATATTCAATTGGTGGTTATTCGGTCAGGAGCATAATCGCGGGTAGTTACAGCGGTAACCGCTACCTAAATGCATATGCTATTGCACTACAAAGGAGCTACCGAGCAATAACAACTTTGTCGATACCAAAATTCAAAGTCCTACCAAGGTACTAGATTGGTACCAAATTAATGTACCATGTTGCTAATAAAGTACAAGTTGCTACCAAGCTCTATGTCAATGATATTTTTCTTCCCCCTTGAACCTTGGGTTCTTTAGTTCCTAGAATTACAATAGCCTTAAACAAGAGTGTACTCTACACATCTTTACTTGCACCAATGTATGTTTTAATTTTTCATTTGGTCTACAAGTTAATGCATTTACCAACAATAGTGACCATAATTGATCTTATATACCAAAAAGGAAAAAGAAAAAAAAACTATGTTCGTCTTGTTCCATGTAGTAATTGTGTCGGTACCAAATATGATTTCTAGTTATTTGAAATATTGAAAACTCTGGTAAATTCAGTCCGCATATCACAACACGTAAAGTGTTGATAATACACGTTGCTTCATTATATTTTAGACAAACCCAAAATACACTGTTGTATTAAACAATTGTTGGATAAAATGTTAATTTAATAATATATATCACGAGAGGAATTGTTTGGATTATTATTTATAAAATACAAGAGGATTGTTATCATTATACCCCACCAGTTTTGTTGCTTTTAGCCCATATCCCTTTATATATAGTACACGCAGCACATTTAATTCACCACATCTCTTCATTCTCCCCATTACAAGTGTTCATTGATTAATATCACTACAATATCCACACAAAACTATCACCCTACCCATGACCAATCAGAATCTTTTAGACTTGAACTCCTTGCAAGAATTGCCAGAATCACATGCATGGTTATCACTAGATAACTCACCTTCTTGTGGATCATCGAGTCCTGATCAAGTGCCTGTGATCAACCTCAATGATCCAAACGCCATGAAACTTGTTGGCCATGCATGCAAAACTTGGGGTGTCTTCCAAGTCACCAACCATGGCGTCCCTACAAATCTACTTGAAGAAATGGAGGATGCTGGTAGAAAATTGTTTGCACTTCCTATTCAGCAAAAGCTACAAGCTGCTCGAGCTCCAAATGGCGTTTCTGGCTATGGAGTAGCGAGAATATCATCGTTCTTCCCGAAACTCATGTGGTCTGAGGGGTTCACCATCGTCGGATCGCCGTATGAACATGCTCATAAACTCTGGCCCAACTATTATACTCAATTTTGGTAAGGATTAACCCTTGTGTTTTTTTATGCATACATTAAAATTTGCATGCATGAGCACAACTACATGGGTCCGTGACGTAACCAAAACTTTAAGTCCGGGTTCTTATTCTCTACCGGTTACAACTAAGGGTCCAACTCATATTTTTCTTAAAATGAAACTAAGATTTTATATATAAAAAATCTAATAAATTATGGTGACCCGGGTAGCAAACCCTCTTGGCCCCCTTGGTTCCGTCCCTGGTCACGGTGGCCAGATACTTTAGTCAAAAGAAATTAATTTTTTGTCATTGATATTTTGCAGTGATGTGGTTGAAGAGTATAAAAAAGAGATGAACAAATTAGCTCAAAGACTCATGTTGTTGATGTTGGGATCATTGGGTGTCACAATGGATGATGTAAAATGGGCTAGCATACAAGGACCAACACCGGCTTTGCAACTTAATTCGTACCCAGCTTGTCCAGATCCAGACCGAGCCATGGGTCTAGCGGCTCACACCGATTCGACCCTTTTGACCATCCTTCACCAAAGCAACACAAGTGGACTCCAGGCTCATAAAGAAGGAACAGGTTGGGTCACAATCCCACCTATGCACCGTGCACTTGTTGTCAATGTAGGGGACCTCCTTCACATATTGTCCAACGGGCTGTACACAAGTGTACTGCACCGAGCCATGGTAAACAGAACCCAACACCGGTTCTCAGTGGCCTATCTTTATGGGCCACCATCTAATATTCAGATCTCACCTCTATCGAAACTAACAGACAAAGTTCACCCTCCCCTTTACCGACCAGTTACATGGAGCGAGTATCTTGGTGCTAAGGCAAAACACTTCAACAAGGCGTTGTCTACCGTCCGTTTATGTGCACCTCTAAATGGATTTGTCGATGCAACCGATCACAACGGTGTACAAGTTGGTTGAATAAATATTGAAACAACTGTTTTTGGATTTTTTTGTCAATAATTTGAGGATAACGTTTGTATGAAAATAGAGAGCATAAAGAAACAAACAACTGTTTTTGGAATTTTGTCATGATATAAAATAAATACTGAAAGGGTCCATACTTAAAGTATCAAGGTAAACGACACATAGCCGACACATTAATTTGTGCCCCGAATAAGAAGGAAGATCCTCCTCCAAAGAAAGATAAATCTGGTTAAATCATTGAATCTAATACATTGAGTCCGGGATCTTACTGGGTGTAGTTTCTCTATCTCCAGAGATAGAGTCTGGGTCTCACAGGGTGTGATCTCTCTATCACCAGAGATAAGAGTCCAAGATTTCAGTTTCACTGGGTGTAGTCTCTCTCTCTCTCCCTCATGTGATAGAGGAAAGCCGGAAAAGGTTTTCCCTTATCTCACCCTCCTCAAACCCTGCTATGAGTGGAATTTTAACGAATGCGTTTGTTTGTCATCGAGTCTCATACATGAGGAAAGATGCTTGAAATTAACATCATCGGCAATTCCAATTTGAAAGCAATCAAAATCTGAAACCTCCAAAATAGAAAAGATTTGAAGTAGGAGCAAGTTGACCCTTAAAAGAATGTGAGGTCATGGTTGTATGTTTGCATTTGTCTATTTCTTACATATTAGCCACATAAATGAGGTGTTTTTTGTCACTTCGTATAAAGACCCCACATGCATATGTCCTTACTCTTAGCCAATAGCAACAAGTATCTTCCCTCCTCAAGGGAAAGTGTTAGTTTTTATAGTTTGGTTCCATACCATTCAAGTTTCACGAGAAATCAATCAGTTTCATAGGACTTAAGGATATGTCATCAATTAGAAGATCTAGTTATTCAAGGGTATATAAATTTGTGAACATGCATAGATTAATTTTGTCTTAAATTGAATTTCTACATTTAAAAATGTGGAAACCTTAGGGCAGGGGTGGTCATCACTCACCACTCACTCATCACTCACAACATCCAATCAAGTTCCGTCAAGTCATCAACTATTATTTCATCACTCACAACTTTTTTTAGTGAAATTGGTCATCACTCACAACACCCAACAATAAACCCTCATGTTTCCTCACAATTTCCATTTTTCACGGGGTGATAATTTCCACGCGTTATAACTATCACTCGTGATAGAGTATGATGGCGGTGGTGTTCGTGATAGTTTCACGAGTGATGAGTGAT
Organism: Helianthus annuus; assembly: GCF_002127325.2. NCBI lineage: Eukaryota > Viridiplantae > Streptophyta > Magnoliopsida > Asterales > Asteraceae > Helianthus > Helianthus annuus. Next base: position 15,027 of record NW_023395537.1, on the reverse strand, counting down.
CCATCACTCACCACCCCTCCTGCCCTTAGAGAGTTAGAGGTGTGAACAACTTGCATAATTCTTCAAAAATATTAATACGAAAAAAAAACCCATAAGATCTCAAAGTTTCTAATATTCACCATTGAATGGTGAATAATTTTCAATCTTCAAAATATTAATACGAAAAAAAAAAAACCATAAGATCTCAAAGTTTCTAATATTCATCATTGATTGGTGAAAAATTTTCAATCTTCATTAATCATTATTTTACCCATTTATATGCATATTGTTCCTCTTATATAAGGCGGCTCCTTTTCCCTTTGAAGTTCAAGAACCAAATGGGTTTGTTTTGTCCATCCAAAGCGTTATCTCATCTTGATATGCATAACCAATTATGAAAGGATGGTATCAATGAAGGGGGGAAAAGCATTAGTTTTTAGGGTTTGGTTTCGTCAAGTGGGTTATTTTTTATTAAAATATATTACAAAAATTTATAATTACGATAATCTCGTTATTTGTAGCAAATACTATAGTACAATACCGGTTACAAAACTAAATAAACAGAATATATAAAATACAATGTTACATACCAAACTTGATTCAAGCCACTTCACATGTAGGTGCTCCACCATACATTTAGAAACATCCTATACTCGAGTCTTCACCATGTTGAGTTTTCAACCTTGCTTCATGATAGCAACGCAGATCAACACACTAAAAAGTTGACGGTTTTGATTGAGGATCGTTAGACACGGAGCTCTTAAAACAGATTTATGCCTCCTCACAAGAGCAACGCGTCTGTTTATACAATGCAACAACCGAAGCAGTAGTTGTACTAGCGGAGATGGCTCTCGCGCCAGAGATGATGGTGTTCTGGTGCTCTTGTTTTGTGAAAAAATATTGAGTTGCAAAGGATTTTTTGAGATTACTCCTCTCAAGTTCCTAAAATTTGGAGAGTCAAAAAGTGTGTAATTCTCTGGTCCCTTAGTATAAACTACCAAGTTAATACATATATATATAGTGAGGTTCATTGGTGAATACTAAAAAAGTGAGAAATCGAGGAACACTCTTAAAAATTTAACTTAACATGTTAAAAATCATTTTTTTTTAATTTTTTTGGCACTTCTCCTTAGAAATACTTGTAGAAGCATTTTTAGTAAAAAAAAATCAAAAACTAAAAATATTAAAAAACAGTTAAAAAAAAGGCTAAAAATTTTTTTTACAAAAAGTTAATTTTTTTATTCGAATAGTTTCTACCCATTTTTATAAGGAAAAGCGCTGAATTTTTTTTTTTTTTGAGTAAACTGCTATTTTGGTCCCTGTGGTTTGGGCAGTTTTGCCATTTTAGTCCAAATCTTAAACTTTTTAAATCCGGATCCCTATGGTTTGCATTTTGTTGCCATTTTAATCCAAAACTCAAAATGTCTCATTTTTTACTGTTTTAAGGCCCCCTTTTTGTCTTTATCTGCAGGGGTAGCTTGGTCCATTTAATTTTCATTAAACCAATTCATTTATTAAAAAATGGTTCTCACCATCGGAAGCCTACCGTCGGCTTGCATTCTCACCATTGCAACGTCCGCCGGATTCCCGACGGCGGCGCCGATGCCGCCGGCGAGCAGTCCGTCGGTGATTTTCTGAGTTAACGGAAAAGTTCCGGTGGCTTCATCAATCCATTTGTTACGAAAAATCTCGTAAAGTCCCATTCTGGTAGTGGAATACAACGTCTGACGGAGAACGGTGGCGGATATGCAGGAGAACAAGGCGGAGACGCCTTCGGTTTGGTAGATCTTCAAACCGACAGAAACCGGTCCAGATTTAGCTACACTGGCCACCTGCGGCGGCGCGTGAGGCATTGTGACTGTGGATCCAACGCCGTTGTAGGCGAAAGCAGGGCGGAGGCTAGGGTTTGAAACAGGAACAACAGCTGCAGATTCGCCTTGTAACTACATACGGACTTTGATGAGATTGAGAGGGTGAGTGGAACATCCGGCCACAATGGAGACGATTCCACCTTCAACAAATCCTTTAGCTCCCATATTAAAGAATCAACAAAGAATGAAAGAATTAGTGTGGAAGAGACTAAGAGGAGGAGGACCAGTTAGGGGTGAGGTCGCTGGACACAAGGAGATGAGAATGAAGCTGAAAAGCTATGGAAGAAGAATGGGGAACGTATGGTCTGCGATAAGGGGTATTTATATTTGGGGTTTTTTTTTAACAAATGAATTGATATAATGAAAATTAAATGGACCAAACTACCCCTGCAGATAAAGACAAAAAAGGGGGCCTTAAAACAGTAAAAAATGAGACATTTTGAGTTTTGGACTAAAATGGCAACAAAATGCACACCACAGGGACCCAGATTTAAAAAGTTTGAGATTTGGACTAAAATGGCAAAACTGCCCAAACCACAGGGACCAAAATGGCAGTTTACTCTTTTTTTTTTGAAAATATTGATTTTTAATATATTAAATTAATTTTATAACACATATATTTTTTAACTGTTTTTTAAACATTTTTTTTCATATTTTTAGTTTTTTATTTTTTTTATTAAAAATGTTTCTACATGTATTGATAAGAAAAAAGCGTCGAAAAAAAATTAAAAAAAATTATTTTTAACATGTTAAGTATAATTTTTAAGAGTGTAAGGGCAGAAATGGTTATTTGCCACTTTTTCAACATTTTCAACATGTACAAGCATGGAAGCTTTATGTACAAGCATTCAATGCTTTAAAGTATTCATCAATTTTTTGTCGGCCAAAATTTTCATTTAATTTTTGAATTCCCGCTCACCCACAATTCCCCATACACCTGTTTTTGTCTTCTTTTCATTTTCATCTGCAGAGAGAGAAGGTTGATCGGTCTGCTACATAACCATGCCTCCCAGCTACCATGCCTCCCAGCTTCATCCCTACCTCTATTCAAACTTTAAAACCACCTTCTTCACCCTTATCTGCTTTTTTCATCTTCACACTTTATGGAAAAAACAACAGAGAATGAGAGAGGGAGAGGCGATAGTGAGAAGTGGGTGACTTGGGGTTCCGGCAAGGTGTGGTGGTGCTGCGACTCGGAAAGGAGAACGGGTGCTTCGAGGTCTTGTAGGACAAGCGACAGTAGGAAAGAAGGAGCCGCCACCATGGCTTTGGCCGCGGCGAAGGCTAGGGTCTCCATATGAGATCTTCAGCGATTCAAATCAGTTTTCGGCAGCTATGATTCCGGAAAGTTTCTCGGTTAACCATTCCACTTCTGGACCTCTAAATCTAGCTTAGATCTCTTTGTTTCCATCTACCAGTATTGGGCCCTGAAGTGAAAGTTTGATTGTTGGTATCAGTCGGATCTTGCCTGTTGAATGTGTCAGGGCCGAAAGACACGGGCACGAAAAAAAGCCCAGGCAAGCCCGGGCCAAACATAGTATATATAAAAAATTTCGATCAAAATGCGGAAAATTAGCACTACGTCCGAAAAACTTGACCAGGCCGTGGCCCTGCCACAGCACTATTAAGAACCACCCTTGGTTGGTATGTTGCAGTTTGTAGAAGGTTGTATGGGGGCAACGAGTTTGAACGGAACAGAAATTAGACCATGCGTAGTGGGCGTTATTTTTTCAAAATTTGCCAACACGCCCAATCACGCCCCCTCCCCACCCCCTGGGCATTATTGGGCGTTATTGATCAATTTTCCCCCCTAGGCGTTTTTTAAATAACGCTTTGTCCAAATCTCAACCACCAATCATATTTAATCTTCCTTTTTCTTGGCCAATAGCTTTTTTTGTTGGGTTTTTTATTTTTATTTAATTCTCTACACCCTTTTAACATAATGCCCACATCCCCACTAGACCCATTTTAGAAAAACGTCCAATAATGCCCCTTGCTGACTGTGCTGCCACATGGCGGAAAACGCCCAAGGGTAGGGACGTTATTCACCCTTACCACTACGCATGGTCTTAGAAGGTAAATTTGATTTATTGTTAATATAAAGCAGCAACACGAAATTTACTATGTTAATCATTATTTTTGGTTTTCATTTTATATTAGCTTCTAATCTTTTGAAGTCACTGTTGCTGTTGGTCTCTAGGGTAGGACTGCCGATTTCCTTATATTGTTCCTCTTATATAAGGCGGCTCCTTTTCCCTTTGAAGTTCAAGAACCAAATGGGTTTGTTTTGTCCATCCAAAGCGTTATCTCATCTTGATATGCATAACCAATTATGAAAGGATGGTATCAATGAAGGGGGGAAAGCATTAGTTTTTAGGGTTTGGTTTCGTCAAGTGGGTTATTTTTTATTAAAATATATTACAAAAGTTTATAATTACGATAAGAGTTAATTACTGTTTTCGTCCCTGTGGTTTGTCAAAAATCACTATTTCAGTCCATTAGTTTAAAAATTGCGATTTCAGTCCCTGTGGTTTCACTTTTGTAACCATTTCAGTCCCTGTGGTTTCACTTTCGTAACCATTTCAATCCATTTATTCTGTTAGTACAGGGACTGAAATGGTTACGAGGTGGACTGAAATGGTTACGAAAGTGAAACCACGGGGACTGAAATCGCAATTTTTTAACTAATGGACTGAAATAGTGATTTTTGACAAACCACAGGGACGAGAACAGTAATTAACTCTTACGATAATCTCGTTATTTGTAGCAAATACTATAGTACTATACCGGTTACAAAACTAAATAAACAGAATATATAAAATACAATGTTACATACCAAACTTGATTCAAGCCACTTCACATGTAGGTGCTCCACCATACATTTAGAAACATCCTATATTCGAGTCTTCACCATGTTGAGTTTTCAACCTTGCTTCATGATAGCAACGCAGATCAACACACTAAAAAGTTGACGGTTTTGATTGAGGATCGTTAGACACGGAGCTCTTAAAACAGATTTTATGCCTCCTCACAAGAGCAACGCGTCTGTTTATACAATGCAACAACCGAAGCAGTAGTTGTACTAGCGGAGATGGCTCTCACGCCAGAGATGATGGTGTTCTGGTGCTCTTGTTTTGTGAAAAAATATTGACTTGCAAAGGATTTTTTGAGATTACTCCTCTCAAGTTCCTAAATTTGAGATTACTCCTCTCAAGTTCCTAAAATTTGGGGAGTCAAAAAGTGTGTAATTCTCTGGTCCCTTAGTATAAACTACCAAGTTAATACATATATATATATATATAGTGAGGTTCATTTGTGGATACTAAAAAAGTGGGAAACCGGGGAACATTCTTAAAAATTTAACTTAACATGTTAAAAATCATTTTTTTTAATTTTTTTGGCACTTCACCTTATAAATACTTGTAGAAGCATTTTTAGTAAAAAAAATAAAAAAATAAATAAAACAGTTAAAAAAAGGCTAAAATTTTTTTTACAAAAAGTTAAATTTTTTTTCGAATAGTTTCTACCCATTTTTATAAGGAAAAACGCTGAATTTTTTTTTTTTTTGAAAATATTGATTTTTAATATGTTAAATTAATTTTATCACACATATATTTTTTAACTGTTTTTTAAACATTTTTCTCATATTTTTAGTTTTTTATTTTTTTTTATTAAAAATGTTTCTACATGTATTGATAAGAAAAAAGCGTCGAAAAAAATTTTAAAAAAATGACATGTTAAGTATAATTTTTAAGAGTCTAAGAGCATTCACATTCTATCCATCAAAATATGTGAGGAGGGGTTTTTATATTATGAAGGGTATAAAAAGTGGTTGTGAGTAGAGGAGAGAGAAAATGTTACTGTTCATCTGTATATTTGAGGGGACACTGTTCACCCACTATAATTTTTTTAATATATATTGAAAGTGGTTGTGAGTGAAGGAGAGAGAAAAATGTAATGATAATTTTATTTAATTGAAAAGGAGAGAGAAAAATATTTGTTTTAGTGAAAATATATTGATATAGGAGTTGTTTTTTAGTGGAATGTATGTATATTTTGATGGATTGGATGTGAATGCTCTAAGGGCAGAAATGGTTATTTGCCACTTTTTCAACATGTACAAGCATGGAAGCTTTATGTACAAGCATTCAATGCTTTAAAGATTCATCAATTTTTTGTCGGCCAAAATTTTCATTTAATTTTTGAATTCCCGCTCACCCACAATTCCCCATACACCTGTTTTTGTCTTCTTTTCATTTTCATTTGCAGAGAGAGAAGGTTGATCGGTCTGCTACATAACCATGCCTCCCAGCTTCGTCCCTACCTCAATTCAAACTTTAAAACCACCTTCTTCACCCTTATCTGCTTTTTTCATCTTCACATATTATGGAAAAATCAACAGAAAATGAGAGAGAGAGAGGCGATAGTGAGAAGTGGGTGACTTGGGGTTCCGGCAAGGTGTGGTGGTGATAGAAGCCGATTCGAGATGGCTAATCTCCCAAGAGACCCGTAGAGTGGGTTAGGCTCCAAAGAACATAGATAAGAGAACAAGACAATAATAACTTTGATCTAATTTTTCTTCCCCTTTCAAAGTACATCATACATGAATTTAAATATGCAAAACTAATCTAATAACTACCTAGTAAGTAACAACATGCATGCAGTAAACAAAGGAACATGGGAAACATGGGTATCATGCAAGTAAACGTGGGTTTGGTTGCTGATGTGTTATGAACGTATCAATACTCCCACCCTAAAAAACGTCCTTGTCCTCAAGGACGGAATACATGTCCACGGTGGCCGCCATTCATGTCTTCCAGTAGCATTCGGCTCCATTGTAACGTAACGGCTCGATATGTGCAATGGAGGTCGCCAATCTTGTCGTACGGTGGCTTTCGGTTCTATGTTGTTCAATGGCGAGACTCGGGTTTCGTGGTTGCCATGTTGGGTAGGTGAACGTGTAGTTTTGGAGGCTGGTTTAGGGTGTCGATGCGTTCCGTTTGAGGTTTGTTTTGGTGCTGATTTGGCGGTTGATTTGGGTGACGTTTGTGGTGCGATCGGGGTGGTAGAATAGGGTTGTTTGGGTGCGGTTTTGGGGGCTGCTTGTTGGTGTCGACGGCTGCGTTTGTTGGATGTGGGTGAGGATATTTGATGTAAGAAAGGCTTCGGAGCAAATGGCTTGGGTGGTGGTCGAGGAGGTGGTAGTGGCGGACGAGCAGCGAGTGGAGGTGGTGGAGGTAGACCAAGGCTAGCGCAGAACTCGACGAGACGTTGTTGGTTTTTCTCGATATTAGTGATGTGTGTAAAATGCAACATATAAAACACATCAATTAAGGCATAAAACTAACCCTTTTTAAGTACTAATGTTGGAAAAATAGTGTTTTTGTCTTCCTTTTGTATTTTCAGGATGAAATGAGCTCAGAATCACAAAAGAAGCAAAAAGACTACTAATTCTACCATAAATACAAGAAAAGGAACAAAAGCGGACTGCCCGGACCCTCAACGGCACCTCCCAAGGCAAAGAAGAAGAAATAGAGTCTGAACACGCCCCGTGTCCAGCGAACACGGGGGCGTGCCCAGGAAGCAGCAGAAAAGACAAACCAGTAGAAGCTTCCATTGCCCACCACGGGGCCGTGTCCAACGAGCACGGGGGCGTGGTGAAAGTACAGCAGGCGCATTAATTGTAATTCGCAATTACAATTAATGAAGAGAGAGAGTGTCAGGCGGGCACGGGGCCGTGTCCAGCGGACACGGGGCCGTGTCCAGCCTTCTGTTCAGCCTATAAATAGAGGAGCTTGGCTTCATTCTCTCTCATCCCTTGGCACACCACCTCTCTCACACCTCATCCACCACCCACCACCACCATAACACCATCATCCACCACCATCATCCATTGTCCATCGTAGAGTGTGTGAGTCGTCTCGGGATCCAAGATTGATCGTAAGAGTTCTTGACAATCAAGGCCATGTTTGCCTAAGTCTCTTACATCACTTGGTGAAGACAAGTGTTTAGTATAATACTTTTTATTTTTAATCTTTTGCACTTTTTATTTGGTTTTGTATTAATGACTTTAATAACTAGTTACTTATGTTGAAGGTGATCTTTCCTTATCGTTTGTCCGTGGTGTCTTGGCATTATTTTACTGTCTATATAAAATAAAAGATTTTCACCATTCATATCTCCACGGTCTATATGGAGGTATGTTGGCTACCTGGTCGGGGGTTAAGGGAACGGTTTGGTAAGGGTCTTGCCCTTGTTCAGCGTTTAGAGGTCCTGCTTGGGACCTGGGTCAAATTTAGTAGGATCTCCTTCAATGCCCATAGGATTTGGATGGCGGGGATCCAAACTCTTTGACCCCCTCATAAGTTAACTACTATTAATACTATAACCCGGCTATTTAGGACTGTATCCCTGCTGACTCAGACTACTTAGCCGAGGGTAACGTCACCGCCAAAAGCGGGGCCTACCATAATTTGCATTAATAACTTAATTCATTATCTTTCAATAATCCGACCCTTTAGGATTGTATCCTTGCTGACTCAAACTACTGGGTTGAGGGTAACGTCGCCTTCAAAAGAGGGGCCTACTACAATAACTAAGATAATCTCTTAAATAAGTGCAAAAGTGCGAAAATAATCAAAGGTTATACTAATACACGTGTCGGATCCAAGTGATTCATCTTGTCTATCTGTTTTTATTTTATTTTTATTTTTCAGCATTTAGTTAGTTTTTATTTTTCTTAGTTTAAAACATTTTTCTAACTTTTTGATTTGATTAGACGTTGAGGATAAACCGGTATTAAAAGCTCTTGTGTCCTTGGACGACCTCGGTATCTTACCAACACTATACTACGTCCACGATGGGTGCACTTGCCCATATGTGTGTTTAGTGTTAGTGAATATCGTGTTTTATAAATTTAAAACTTGGCTAAAAGTGTAAAAAGGGCTTAAATATATATCAAAAATAATAACACACTTCACGCACATCAAGTTTTTGGCGCCGCTGCCGGGGACACAAGGATTTTAAGAAAGTTAGGAATCAACGGCCTAATCATATTTTTATTTTTCTTTAATTTTCTAGGATTTTTCTTAGATTTTCAGCTTCTGCAGAGCTCAGCACGGGGCCGTGCCTGGTCGGACACGGGCCGTGCTCAGCAACGTTACTGGCAGTCTTTGTTTTTCAAGTTACAGAAGGCTGACCACGGGGCCGTGCCGGTGCAACACGGGGCCGTGTCCAACTTCCAGTAACTGGGATCTGAAAAACAATCACTGTAATTCCGACCACGGGGCCGTGTTCGCTCAACACGGGGCCGTGGTGAACCTTCTGACCAACGTTCTTTTCTGTTTTTATTGCAGGACTTGGAACCCGACGCCATCCTCACGTAGTGTATGAGCTCCAGTTCCAATAAAGACATAAAGGAACCGCTAGAAGAACCCGAACGCTTTCTCAGAAAAAGGTTAAAAGCCAAAAACCAAGAGAAGGTTTCGGGTGATCCACCCCCAATGGCGGACCAACGTACCCTTATGGATTATCTACGGCCCACCATAGGTAATCTAGGCGCCGCTATCAATGCTCCGAATGTTGAAGCCAATAACTTCGAACTTCGACCGCATTTGATACAAATGCTCCAAAACTCCGCAACCTTCCACGGGCTTGCGGACGAGGATCCTCATCTACATATAACTAATTTCTTAGAAATATGTGATACCTTTCGGATCAATGGAGCATCAAACGACGCCATCCGCCTCCGTATGTTTCCATTCTCACTAAAAGACCGAGCGAAAGCTTGGCTCAACACCCTCCCAGCTGGATCGGTAAACACCTGGGATGAACTAGCCCAAAAGTTTCTTTATAAGTATTTCCCTCCTTCTAAAACTGCTAAATTAATGGCTGAAATTAATACATACTCACAAGAGGACGGGGAATCCTTATATGAAACTTGGGAAAGGTTCAAGGAGCTATTACGTAAGTGTCCCCATCACGGCCTCGCAATATGGCAACAAGTATCCACTTTCTACAATGGATTGTTGCCACACACTAGGCAGACACTTGATTCTAGCTCCGGGGGACTTTTAGGTAATCGACGCCCACACGAAATATATAATCAGATTGAGGAAATTGCTCAAACCAATTTTCAATGGCACACTCCCCGGGGAAATAAGTCTATTGCCCCGGGCGCCCATAAGGTCGACGAGAGCACCTCTTTACAAGCCCAAATCGAGGCCCTTTCTTCAAAAATAAAAAAATTAGAAATGACAAAAACAGTCTCGGTTATGGCTTGTGAAGGGTGTGGTGGGTCACATGAAAATTGGAGTTGCATGAAAGAAACGGACGATCAACAAGAAATGGTAAACTACATTGATAATAGACCTAGGCCGTCGGGTCCTCCAACGGGAACTTACAACCAAGGATGGCGAAACCACCCAAACCTTGGTTGGAGGGAAACCGGCAATAGTAGTAACCAACAAACCCAACGAACAAACTTTCAGCAATCAAGAAATGAGTCACAAAATTTCACTCAACAACAAGGTGGACGAGAAAGGCTCGAAGATACTATATCTCGCCTCGTCTCCGACACCGATAAGAAAAACTCGGAAAGATTTCTACAATTAGAATCTAATTTTAGGAATCAACAAGCTAGCATTCAAAACATAGAAAAACAAATAAATCAACTAGCACAAAATTTTTCCGAGAGACCACAAGGCGCATTACCTAGCAATACCGAAACAAACCCAAAGGCGCAAGTTCACCTCATCACACTACGAAACCGCACCGTGGGGCCTGCAGAAGTACCTCCACCAACGGAAGAAGCAATGCCAACACATCTGCAGGAAAAGAACTCTCCCCCATCACCAGAGCCTACCAAGGCTCCTCGAGTTCCGTACCCCGGTAGGTTAATTCGTCAAAAGACCAATGAGCAATTCGCAAAATTCGAAAGTCTGTTAAAACAATTGCATGTCAATATTCCTTTTATCGAAGTCCTAACCCAAATGCCCAAATACTCTAAATTTATGAGGGACTTCCTTACACATAAAAAGAAAATTGAAAATTTGCAATTAGTTAATTTAGGCGAAGAATGCTCTGCCCTCGTACTCAATAAACTACCCCAAAAGAAAATCGATCCCGGGAGTTTCACGATTCCATGCTCAATAGGGGAATCACCCATTCGCAATGCCTTGGCCGACTTAGGGGCTAGCATTAACCTCATGCCCTCATCGATGTTCAAAAGGCTTGGCTTGGGAACCACGAGCCCTACAAAAATAAGCATACAACTAGCTGATCGATCAGTCAAGTTCCCACAAGGTGTCATCGAGAATGTCTTGGTTAGGGTAAGCAGATTCGTTTATCCAGTTGACTTTGTCATACTCGACATGGAGGAAGACACCGAGGTCCCCCTTATCCTAGGGAGACCCTTCCTTGCCACAGCACAAGCAGTGGTAGACATGAATGACGGGACACTGACTTTGAGGTATGGGGACGATGAGGTGAAGTTCGGAGTTGGGAAGAAAATAGAAGACGACGACCCAGTCAATTACATGAAGGTTATTGATTCAAGCTTGGATGCCGCTCTCCGACGGTGTAACTTGGGAAGCAAGGCACTCCACTCAGAAGATATATAACCAGGAATCGGGTCTAGCCAAGGACCCTTATAAACGTGGCGCACCACGGAGGCATTCCGCGGATCTATCCTTAGTTTAGTCTAATCTTTTAGTTTTTGCAGAATAAAACACACTCATGGTGGTAATGGATGAAAAAGGGAACGAGAAAAATGGAACCATGCACGAAGAACAGAGCAACCCGACAAAAATCTCCATCACAGAAGGCTCAACACGGGCCGTGCCCAACCAACACGGCCCCGTGCTGAGCCCCTGCAGAAAATCACCCAGTTCAGGTAACTGGACACGGGCCGTGTTCAGCGGACACGCCCCCGTGTCCAGGCTTCTGTTTCAATTCTGTAATTTTTGTTACTGGCACTTGACCACGGGGCCGTGCCCGGTGAACACGGGGCCGTGTCCAGGATGCCAGTAACATAAATCTTTGCTTTTTAACCCACTTTTATACATTCTAATCAACCAAAAACATTATTTTTGGACACATTGAGGACAATGTGTAATTTAAGTGTGGGGGGGATGCTAAAACACTTGAAATTTTGCAAAATCCTAAACACAAGCCTTACACAAAACTCTATTGGAACCGCTAAACACCCCGAATTTTTTTCAAAAACTTTTTCATTTTTTTATTTACTTATCTTAGTTTAAGTTGGGAATAACAAGTTCTAAAAAATTTATATTTTTATAAGTTTACAACCGATAGTGTCGTGATAAAAAAAAAAAGGAACCAACATAAGAAAATTATGAAACGGTATAACAAGTCTAGTTAAAAATTCGATTATATATGCTTGGTCACATTAAAAACCCATTCCCACAAAAGTGAGTTTTGAGCCTTTATTGAGCATAAAAATACACATATTTAGATTAAATGCTCATTTTTCGTTTCTTGTGTGAATAGCCGCTCGGTCCTTACAAATCTAGAACTTGCCACGACGATACATTCCCGGTCCTTACCAACTTAAACCCAAGTAAGTAAATGATGGAGGCATTAGGACTAACCATTTTTTCTTTCAAAACCATTATTTTTCATTTTTTTTACCTACCCAAAATCCCCCTAGATAACCCCTTTGAGCCTAAACCTTTCATTTCATTACCCCAAAACCCTTTTTACCCACCAAAACCTTTTTATTTTTTTTTAGTAACAAGTTCGCTTTTTCGTAAACATCACCTTTTTATGTGACGATTGAAAAAAAAAATGATGATGAAGTCAAAAACAAACAAAAGCTATAAAAGCTTGTTTGGAGAAATACTTCAAAATAAAAAGTCACTAAAAACAAGGTACTTCACGAAAACCGACGCTTGTTACGATTTTCGCCCTTTTTACTAACCACTGACCAACCACCCACCTTTAAACCCAAGCCTCCACCCAAAAAGTCCTCTTGATATTCACAAAGGTAAAAAGTTAAAAAGGAGGAGGATTGATTGCTTGGCAAGCCTATGGAAGACGTAAGTTCCGTGCCGCTCTCGAGTGATTCACTAAAATATACACCTTCGGCCGAGTGTTGAGTGATCTCCCGTGAGGTATGTGAACTTGTATATAAATGGAATTTTAATAAGGCATGCTATGCCCAAATAAGTAATTTATCTTATGAAAAGTTCAAAATAAATCATAACGAATAGGATTGTAAATAAATAAAAATAAAACCTATAAAAACCTTGGATTCCCGACACTCTAGGACAAGCTAAAAAAACTTCTCTTCTACCTATTCCATTTGGGAGTGTAAGCCACATTTAAAGAGTTTTGCTTGAGGACAAGCAAAAGTTCAAGTGTGGGGGTATTTGATGTGTGTAAAATGCAACATATAAAACACATCAATTAAGGCATAAAACTAACCCTTTTTAAGTACTAATGTTGGAAAAATAGTGTTTTTGTCTTCCTTTTGTATTTTCAGGATGAAATGAGCTCAAAATCACAAAAGAAGCAAAAAGACTACTAATTCTACCATAAATACAAGAAAAGGAACAAAAGTGGACTGCCCGGACCCTCAACGGCACCTCCCAAGGCAAAGAAGAAGAAACAGAGTCTGAACACGCCCCGTGTCCAGCGAACACGGGGGCGTGCCCAGGAAGCAGCAGAAAAGACAAACCAGTAGAAGCTTCCATTGCCCACCACGGGGCCGTGTCCAGCGAGCACGGGGGCGTGGTGAAAGTACAGCAGTCGCATTAATTGTAATTCGCAATTACAATTAATGAAGAGAGAGAGTGTCAGGCGGGCACGGGGCCGTGTCCAGCGGACACGGGGCCGTGTCCAGCCTTCTGTTCAGCCTATAAATAGAGGAGCTTGGCTTCATTCTCTCTCATCCCTTGGCACACCACCTCTCTCACACCTCATCCACCACCCACCACCACCATAACACCATCATCCACCACCATCATCCATTGTCCATCGTAGAGTGTGTGAGTCGTCTCGGGATCCAAGATTGATCGTAAGAGTTCTTGACAATCAAGGCCATGTTTGCCTAAGTCTCTTACATCACTTGGTGAAGACAAGTGTTTAGTATAATACTTTTTATTTTTAATCTTTTGCACTTTTTATTTGGTTTTGTATTAATGACTTTAATAACTAGTTACTTATGTTGAAGGTGATCTTTCCTTATCGTTTGTCCGTGGTGTCTTGGCATTATTTTACTGTCTATATAAAATAAAAGATTTTCACCATTCATATCTCCACGGTCTATATGGAGGTATGTTGGCTACCTGGTCGGGGGTTAAGGGAACGGTTTGGTAAGGGTCTTGCCCTTGTTCAGCGTTTAGAGGTCCTGCTTGGGACCTGGGTCAAATTTAGTAGGATCTTCTTCAATGCCCATAGGTATTGGATGGCGGGGATCCAAACTCTTTGACCCCCTCATAAGTTAACTACTATTAATACTATAACCCGACTATTTAGGACTGTATCCCTGCTGACTCAGACTACTTAGCCGAGGGTAACGTCACCACCAAAAGCGGGGCCTACCATAATTTGCATTAATAACTTAATTCATTATCTTTCAATAATCCGACCCTTTAGGATTGTATCCTTGCTGACTCAAACTACTGGGTTGAGGGTAACGTCGCCTTCAAAAGAGGGGCCTACTACAATAACTAAGATAATCTCTTAAATAAGTGCAAAAGTGCGAAAATAATCAAAGGTTATACTAATACACGTGTCGGATCCAAGTGATTCATCTTGTCTATCTGTTTTTATTTTATTTTTATTTTTTCAGCATTTAGTTAGTTTTTATTTTTCTTAGTTTAAAACATTTTTCTAACTTTTTGATTTGATTAGACGTTGAGGATAAACCGGTGTTAAAAGCTCTTGTGTCCTTGAACGACCTCGGTATCTTACCAACACTATACTACGTCCACGATGGGTGCACTTGCCCATATGTGTGTTTAGTGTTAGTGAATATCGTGTTTTATAAATTTAAAACTTGGCTAAAAGTGTAAAAAGGGCTTAAATATATATCAAAAATAATAACACACTTCACGCACATCAATTAGCCCACATTTCGTCGGTTTAGCAACAATTGATTTTTGAGGTCATGATGGAGAATATACCACAAATTCTTCTATTCATCAGGTAATGT